>NC_141330.1:24213824-24238824 GCF_037954235.1 Aulostomus chinensis
GGTGGGATTCAACTCACCAACTGTGCTCTAAGCATTCAATCTTTAACCAGGTGTCTTAATCAGGAGGATTTAAATTAAAAGCTACAGGACCAATACCACATAACAGGGGATACTGAATATCCACTATGCCTTTTTTTTAAACAAAGAATTAAAGAATTCTATTTCATGTCATGCCCATGAAATGTTCACACATGGGATTACATGATATGATATGCAGTAACACAATTCATGTAGGAAAGCACTTTGTTCAATCTAAATGTCCACCCTTTGTCAAAAACGCTTATCCAGAGCAAAGGCATTCATCTCAAAAAAATTTAACTTCAACTTCTTCCATAAGAAAGAATACATGAGTGGTAAGTAAAGCTGTCTTAATTCAAATGGCAGCAAAAAAACAGAAGATCTTCAGAGATCAGTCCATAATGCACATAAAATGAGATATTCTATGTGGTGCAGGGTGGATTAAAAACAAACTGGTAAAGACCTGGTGGAGCCCACTTCAGTGCCAGCTTCTGGTTCTTTTAAGTATGGTGAGGCCTCCCAAGGTTGTAATGTGCCTCCCATTACACAAGCATTAGACAATTACGCCACTGGATTCTCTTTGGTTTCTTGAAGCCATGCTTGTGGCTTCACACATGGACATTTGAAAGCATCTGCACATTCCTTCTTTCGTCATGTTGACTTTTTCTTTCTTTCTCACTTCATTGCTCTGATTGCCAGTGCTCTGATTTGATCTACAATGTAGCCTATTGATAACCACCACCAGTAAGCTGATTTCTGAGCACGAACGTACGAATTTTACTCTGATGGCACAAAAAAAAACTTCCAACAAAGCCTCAGTGCTATGAAGGACAAGTTACTGTACAAATCAATCATTAAAGAATTTGCTTTGCATATTGACATGGTGGACATGGGTCGTTATTTCAATGCTATTCCTACAGAACGAAATTGGACAAAGTGGAGACACACTGACGACCACCTGGCGTGGGATATGCTGTGTGACTGGCCAGTCAGAGCTCTACGTGACAGCTTCAAACCAACCACACAGGATGCCATAACGTCAACATGTCATGAGCAGCGAGAAAAAGAACAAAAACACGAAAGCGCGCCAGGCTGGGGTTTGACTACACACATGGACACAAACACAAAACATATGCACATACAATTTCCTGAGTGCACGTACACTCACACACACATCAAATGCTAACAGGGTAACACTGGTAGAATGTGTGTATCACATGCTGTAGTTGAGTCCAGAGCTTCCTAGTTTGTGATATGGGTGTATTCTTAGAACCCATATATCCTGCTTCAGGATGAACTATTACCACTCACACACATGAGCACATTCAGTGAGGTCACAGTCCTGTGGCCAAGCACTCAACCCCTGGATCAGGCTCTTTTATGAGTGCAGGACAGCTGAGGCATTATGCCTCTCACATCTGTCAGCATGGATCCCGACCTGACTGACAGCAGTATGCCAAAACACAAGCGCAGTTTCCGGGAAGCTCTCAGATAAGGTCTGTCACCTTGAGTGTCCCCATACAAGGAATGTAGAACTTCACGCTGCATCCAACAGCAACACACAGGCAGATGTTGAAGAAAAAAAACAGGGAAAATGAAGGAAAGAGGTTAGGAAATCCGTAGGTGTTTTGGCTGTGCTGTGAGTGAGGCTTGTGACTGATAAAAAGCTGTCACAAAGTAATTATCTTGGAATTAATTCAGTGAACAGTAAGTACATAAGACTTTACAGGGATAGGCATGATTTAACAGTGACTGATTGATGAGGATGTTTTGGATTGTTTTTTGTAGCGTGTGTTATATATCTACAGTGAGATGTTAAATATATTAAAAGGTTTCATCCTTTGGAGAACAGATGAGTGATTTAATAATCGTATTTTAAGATACCAGCAAGACAACTATTCTCCACAGGAACTCCCAGTTGAAATTTCTCAATTGAGGCAGCTGATCTCAGTATTATCATGAAAAAGATTCTCATATCCTCAAAATTATTAAATTTTTTCAATTTTTGGGGGGATGAAAGATTTCGGCAGCAAATTCCACACATATCTATCCAAAATTTATGTAGAGATTTCAGGGTGGACTCAAGTGTTGGACCAAAAGACAAACCAACAGATATCACCATGCCAACAGCTCCTGTCAAAAAGAGAGGGAAAATAAGTTGTGGTATACTTGTTCGAGTCTCATGTGGTGAGTCCTAATACCCCTTCTCTCCCTCTTCTCCCCTTTCTCCGCACACTACATCGGAATTATACACATAAAATGTCCATAAAAATGTATAGCAGGGCCCTGGCTGGGTTTTCTCCCTCCTAATCCCCCTAAACCTCTAACTGCAGTTAGAGGAATACAAGTGTTGTGGTGCAATCTTCTCAGAGAGAAAAGGGCCTGAGAATAACATCACAGAGGCCACAGATATTTATGGAATGAACCGCAGGCTGTACACAGAAGTCAGCAGACACCACAACACAAGACCCTGTATACAGCTCCCTGCTCATATGCAGAAAAAAACAGTGCTAGCTAAACATATAATGAGGATCTGTGGTCCAAAGCTTGCAATGATGGATACATGGAATTAGATGGACAGGGAGAGATGATAAAGACACATAACTGTATACATAATAATCAAATATGAGTTGGTGAGCTATGTATCATTAATGTGACCAATGGTGTTGGTTTGTCTGTGTGTCCTTCAGTTAGCAGGATAAATCATGACGAATGGATTTTGAGGATACTTGGAGGGGTTAATCGAATTTAGGATGAAAAAAATTATTAGATTTGGAGTTAAACCAGATCTACGTCCGATAATGTCATATCATCATGGTGGAGGAATGCCCTCTAGTGTTGTTTTTTATTTAGATGATTTGTATTTGATCTGTTGAAGTACTTCTAGTGGAGCAGAGAGAGGGAAGACTGGCGGCCAGTCTGGACATTGTGTAGTACACCCTTAAAAAGATGGATAGCCTCATACAGAGTGGTTGGCTTGATTGAATACAGTGGTCAGGTATTCTGGTTCACAGATCAAAGATCAAATCCACTAACATTCATCTAGTTTCCTCTTTTCTGCTCTCGTAACATTAGCTCCATCATCACAAACCAAGTATTCCCTTTTCTCTTGCAGCACTAGAGGCAAATGCCATTTTCCCCTTTGCCAGGAGATCAGCTTGCATGTCATATGATATGTTCGCTGTATCGTCTGGGAGATAGGGAATCTCTACCAATCACCCCGTTTCCCACATGAGAACAGAAAATATGGTGGAAAAAAGGTGAAGGGGGATATAATCCACGTCCAAGCCACAGCAGTATTCAGTGGCTGAGTGTACACTTCCTCTTCACATTAGAGCACATTGTCTGATGGCTGTTTAAACAAGAGCTCTTCCGAACCAATCACAGTCTCATCTGTTGGCCCTGCACAGGCCGTCCTGTCTAATTTGAAAACATAAATTCTCAAGCAAGCTTTAATAAAAGGGGGTGTATGATTTACTCTGGGTAGTGGCTGTCCCCATTTTAAAACAATTTGATCTTGCATTCATCTTGAGTGTCAAGGCAATGTGAAATATGCCCTTTGCATTTACCAGCACCAGGTGTTTCATTTGCCGGCCTGACAAAAAAACTGTTTATTCTGGCTGACCCTGAAAACCTTGCTTATTTTATCTTCTTACACTGAAAAGAAAGGGAGAACCATGACTACATCTGAAGTTAGAAGTTTAAAAGAAAGGCAGAGACAAATGAAGACCAATGAAGTGTAGTTGACAGAGAAAGGTGCAGCTATAATAATACCAACTGATGCCTCTTTCCTCAGCCTGCTAGCGGGGTACAATAGGAATGTCCCCCAGGTCTGCAGGACCCCTCTTGTTGACGAGGTCTTTCACAGCCACTTGCCCACTTTACCTCAGCTTGACTGCTAGGTGGAAATTTTCTGCAAAATGTGTATGGCTTATTTCCCCTTTTTTGCAGACTACCACTACTACTTATGATTACTGAACATTACTCAACTTCATGCACAAAAACTACACTCACATTTGAACACTAAAGTTGTTGCCATAGGGTTTACTGTAAATTGAGGTCATAAAAGTCACTGAGATGCTGCATGACATCAAGATACACACATAAACCAACTAAAAGATCAGAACTGCTACTTAGAAAAAAACAACCCAATAAAATTAGAGATTTACTAAGTTGGTTTGGTTTTCTTAATGACACACTGGCATATTTTCACAAAAAGACAAATTTTAGAATGTCAAGATGTAGACTAGCAAATTAAGATCCTCTGATTATATTTTCAAAGCTGAAAGGAAAGACCAAAATAGATGAAGAGAACTTTGATTCAAATAGCTCATGTCTGGCTGGGCAATCCCCACACACATCACCACCACCTATTCCAAAATACTACACTGCCAAAGTTGAAGATTTAGAGGTATCTTTTGGCAGACATGGAAAACAATACTCATAACTATGTTTTCAGGAGTGGGTAATCCCCTGAAACTAAAAATGTGTGAGTTTTTGTTTGCTTAAAATGAGGCCTTTATAGTTGTGAAGGGAGCAACTCACCTTGCGTGCTTTATAGTTACCACGAACAGACAAACCCAACGCGTATGCATTTTAGAACAACACTTTGCTCTGGGTTGCCTGCTTCTTTCCTTTGTTATAAGATTCTTGTTTAATAGTAACTCATTTAAGCTGCACCCTAAACAATCTAACAAAGCTGCTTTATTTTTAATGGTGGCATCACTTTTTCATCCAACTATGGTGATTGCACAGTGTCTTTGGACTGCAACTCCAAAGTCAGACTGTTCACAACAGGGACTAATTTTTGCACTGGATCACTCACGTATGTATTATCTTGCAGGCTACTGTGGTTTCCTCAAAGGTGGGGGTAAGGTGAGGGGGTTCTAATGTGTTATTTCACTGCAATATGACTGAATTTTACACACTGGCACTTTACACAACTCTGGTAGCGAGACACTAAGAACATTTACTAAAGAACCTTTTAGCACTATTATAAAAATCCTTTGGTCTCCTAAAAAACCCCACTCATCAATGCTGCTAATGATTTAGGCTGTTATTCAGTGGTGTCTTTAAATATCCTATCAAAGTAGAGTTAATTAGTTTGTTAGAGTTTAATTCTGTTGATGTAAACATTACGATCATTGCCATCATTGCCACTGAAGGGAGTTTATCATTAAACCTGCTCAGCAGCCTATGGAGGTCTTAAAACCACTCCTAAATCAGTACATATAAATGTAGGTCCTGGGTGTCACTGTGTGTGGCCTGTGCAGTTCTTCTCCGCTGCTGCAGTGAAGCAAAGCCGGTGCACTTTTCGATGGCGTAAACAAACGGGGAAATGGGGCACTTGGCAGAAGACTAAAGTGAGTGATGAGGCAAGTGTGCACTGAAGCATCTAATGAATCATTTGCTGGGAACTCTGGGTTTTATGAGGAAAAGAAAGATGAGGAGTGAAGACAAGAAAGAGGGGGACCAGCTGAGTGCATTCAAAGACAAATAGCATTTCATATGAAACAAAAAAGAAAATAAGAGTCACAGCTGTCAAACAGACGCCTGATGGAATCATTCACTGCACTGCCTCCACGTGAGGACAAGAGATTAGAATGCATAAAATTCACAGGGTCTCCTAATCCTACTATTAGCACAGCAGCAGCAGTATTTGAACTCCAGTGACCACTTGTGAATTTACTGAGGTGGCAGGTGATGCTGTGACAGGCCTGCACCTTTGAACAGAGCAGATGTGCTGAGGGCCGAGGAGCAGATTTTCTCCACACCTTGCTTTACTTCTAAACACTAAGTCTGCTACATTTACTAAACAAACAAACAATGAAATTTAGCCATCAATAATAAATAATCTACGACTGTTAAACAAGAGATTGAATATCTTGTAAATGTAGAAAAAAAGGTTATTAAATATCAAGATTATTACAAGCAGCCAAGCCAATAATCTATCTGCATATTCATGCTAAAATGAAGTCGCTCTTGACATCAAGCTTTATTATGAACTTAGTTTTGTGACCTGCAATAATACTATTTAATGCGATGACGGTTCTCACTAGTAACATGTTCCTTATAGTCACAGAGTTAACCCAGGGTAACTTCATTACACTATAATGAAGGCTGGGCTGTAGAATTTAAGGAGAACAGCAATTTTTATTCAGTTCATAATTATTGAAAAATATACATTAAAGTGTATTAATGACAATAATGATGCGATAATTTCTGATGAAATTCCTTACTTTGGGTAGTAAGAACTAGTAGAGTAGCACACCTCTCAGGGGATGCGTATCCCTCCATCAGTTCATCAATTGGGAGGACGCTACTGACAGAAAAGAGTGAACTTCATATACAGCCAGGGATTTTTTTTTTTATTAGTAACAGGCGGGATCCTGGCTTCAGTGAGCTATGTTTATCTGAAGGGGGAGATCCCCATCAAAACCACTTATTAGGACATATATGTGGGCTTAACCAGGAAGCCATTCAGCAGCAATCAGAGGGTGTCTTACTGACCACAGTGTGTTGGGACTGGGACCAGTCTAACCAACACTGGAGAGATAGAGGAAAAGAGAGACAAGGAGGAAATAACAAAAACACATAGAGAAAAAAAAAAAACATTAGCCAAAGAGTGACAGGGCATGCAAAAAAGGGCAGTAGAAGGTGAGAAAAAGTGGAAAGTAATGGATGGAAATATGAATATACTGGAGCCAAAAAGAAAGAACAGGAAAAAGCAGAAGGAGGGAGGAAAATTATGACATACGGAGAAGGGTAAATCGGGTCATTAGAAGGAAATAACAAAAAGAGTTACCACAAACCATTAAAAAAGAGACATGAATGAAGGAAGGAAGAAAGGAGGGGGGAGATAAGAAAGGATTGACAAAAGAAAACAGTTGAGAATGAAATGATTAGATGAGAGAGAATGAGAAAATCCAGGAATAGTTGCAGCAGTCAGAATATGTGGAGGAAATTAGGCGATGTTGACGATGATAGATAATAATGAAATAAATACTTAAGATGGAGCATGATATCAATAACGAAAACATAAACAGTGGATGAGAAAGGAAAAGGGGAAAAAAAAGCATCACTTATTTTGGAAAGTATAAGACAGAGGGAGAGGGAGTGAAATAGAGTCCATTGATACAGCCGCACCACGTTGGCTTGGCTCTGCATCACTACTGACACAGCAGCAGCCTTCTCCACTGTTGCCGTAGAAACGCAGGCATGTGCACTAATCAAAACAAAAAAACATTTTGCAGCAGCACGGGATGCTCCCTCAGTCTCTCTCAGACAGACCATGAGGTAACGAGTATGTGATGGAATCTAGAGCTGTGTCATTTAGGTGTGGGGATGTCGGGAAATGTGGAGGATATTTTAAGACACAAACACACATGTAGAAACATGTGCGGACACATGGATGTAAAAACTGCTTGCTTGTATCCATGGTAAGGAAAAACACGTGCATTTCTTGAATTGGCTAAATATCTAATTGTTTAAACTTTGAGAGAACTATTTATTAACTATTAATAATTTAATTAAATGTATGAAAGAGTTGTTCTGATCCATTAATAAAAAGTCATAGTTGACATTTGTCCTCAAATCACCAATGAATCCAAAAGGGCTTTCTTGTCTGAGAAAATTCCCTTAATATTGTCATGCCAAATACTGTGTCAGACACCGGGAGACAAATATGATGTGCTTCTTCAGATTAAGAGCATCAGAATCCTCTTTTCTATCAGAAAAATTGCAACTTCCCCAAAACACTTTGATAACCTAACCTAGTATGAATTTAGGACAAAGGATTGTAAACCTTGACACTAAATACTGTTGACAAAAATCACTATATATTACATTATTTTGAATAGAACAGGTTTGCTTTAAAAAAAAAAAATTCATCAAAGAATGAACTTCGACAACCAAAAATGTGCCGCTAATGTTTTGTGGGTTAAAGGGAGGACAGTAACGTATCAGCAGTAACTCTCTATTTGAGTTACTTGATTAAGTTGATGAAGGATGACAATTTGGCCAAAATATTGTAAAACCTACCCCTAACAAAGAAATGTTTCAACATGTGCTTCTAGGTGTGAAAGACTGCCCTTTTAGGGGCATCAATCCTCTACTGCCCATTTGTTTGAGTGGTCCCCAGTCATCCAAGCTCCCCAGCCCACAAGAAGCTTTCAATTACATGTTCCATGAGTGCAAAAAAAATCTTATTGGAAAAAAAGAGAGTGAAAAGAAAAAAAGATTGAGATAGGAGAAGTGGGGAGTAAAAGATCTGTGAGATTTTACAGAGGGCCCAAACCACAAGAAAGTCAGGGCTGAATGCATGCTGGACATTCCCCGGTACGGCACTCATGCTCTTGGAAAAAGCCCACTTTTTTAAGACAGGAAAATGATTTCAGCTGTGTAAATTGACAGTGGCCTTGTAGTTCAAGATGGAGAGGGTGAAAGAGGGGAAGCCTTCAGCTCTTTGTCATAATTCTTGCTTCGTAAAGAAGTTGCTTGGGACCTCCTCTTATAGGGAAACAAAATTCAACAAAACATCAAACTGTGCTAATTGTTACCAAATGAACCTGGTGGTGATGATTAACTTAGCTCTGTCATTTTACAAACAGGTTTGTTTTGCCTTCTTTGAAGAAATCTACAAACTTAACATGATAAAAACACAATATACCCCATAAGTGTTCAGGCTGGAAGGGAGGCTGTATAGGAACCAGAGTTACCTGCATCAAGATTCATCAAGATACGTTCTGTGAGATGTTTATGCTCACTGGCTGTTTAAACCTTCACTCCTCTCTTCTCTTCCAGGGTGGCATTACAGTAAATCCTTGTTTCAGTCAATGTGAGGCAACAATTTCACATACAGGAGACAAGAACACCATAGCTGCTTGGATCATTCATTTAATTATGACAACGTATGTAATTAGTGGTGGGCTTTAAACAGAACTCCAGCAAATGGCTACCGGGACCCAGACATTTCTCTTTCTACAACCACAGATGGTTATAGATTGTAAACACACATCGGTTTGCACGATTACAGACTCTAACTTTGACTTTCTCGATATGACTCGGGGGAGCACATACAGTAGAGGTAGGCCCAGACAATGCAAAGTGTGTGGCAACAATATGTCAACAGGTCCCCAATCTCAGCGTTATCAATCACGTGACTCAGAAGTGTGATCATCCTAAATTGGAGGGCAGATATGAACAGGGAAGGTGGTGAGGATAATGCAGGGTTAGGATTAGAAGAATGAATACAGAGAGTGGTTTGACATAATTCCTGGGTTCCACTGCAGAGAGGGAAGTGGTGATGGCTTGGCTTCTGTGTGCAGAGGTTAAAAAGTATGAATGTGGGTGTGTTTGTAATGTTTCTAACAGTGTATGCATATACTGTATGTATTTTTGAGTGCAGATGTACGGAATGTGGTTAATGCTCACTCTTTGGAGTAAAACGCATGGCTTAATGGAGGAAGGTTAATGACATGCACATCTATTTTTGCCTGAACTGATATTGCATGCCTATGTGAAAGTGGAGGATTATATATTGTAGGTGTGCGAGTGTGTTTAGGCCAGGGTGGAGCTTCGGGTGAGGCCTTCTTTGTGAATGAGCAGATGTGGGCACCACAGCCACAGAGCCACCAATCCTCTAACTACTAGAGGCAGTACACTACTGGCAAATATAGGATGAAATTGAAAGGCTGGTTTAACTGGTTTTTGGGATGAAACTGAGAAAAATTCTTTTTCAGCAGATTATTTTCCATGCCCCAAGGATCACCATTTATCATCTGACATGATAACATGATAACAACATGCCAAGATGTCATCCCAAAAAATCTAGGCAGTCTCTGTGGAAACAGACGAGTGTCATCCCATTAGCTGGAATTACTTTCACCAAAACAAATAGCAAACAGATCTCAGCAGAACCCTGTGTGGAATTGGTGGGCACAAAAAAACCCCTTTGTTAAACAGTAGCTATGGTTACTGATCAATACCATCCTTGCCTCACTTCATCAGACAAGTACGACTCCTTTGAGGGAGGTAGATTGAAGAAATCTGGACAATGTTGAACAGACTGTGGTTTTTCTCTCGGTCTTGCCTTGATGGTTAAGGATTGTCAGACATGCCCATAGGCCTATACTGCCTCTGCCACCGTGCTCCATGTAATCTCCTTTCTTATGACACTCCCACAAACTGAAGGCAGCACGAAGGCTAAATTGTCCTTTCCTCTCCACTTGTTGTGTACTTTGCTTTTTTCTTTTTCTCAACATTACGTAGTGTATTGGCTCACAACTAACTTGCAGCTGCATAAAGCATTAGGCATCACTTTTATCTCCCTCATTACACATGCTTGCCAGCACCATATCTGCCCATTCACACAAATGTTCTCTCACACACATGGTGTGAGGCTGATGTCTCGAAACAGCTATGAAACAATCCAGTTCTCTTAGTTGCCTATAGCAGGGAAATATGTTTGTGCTGAGCTATTTTCCTCAGAAGTCCTCATTTTCCCTGCCTTGCAGCTTTGATCCACATAGCAGAGAGGGCTTGTGTCAACACTCTGGTGTTTTAGCTGGCGGGCCCAGAAGACCCTCAAGATGTCCCCCACTGCTCTTTGTCATTGCTGGTGCCACTTATCCATTGTTTGGTGCTGTCACAAAAAAGTCTTTCACAAGACAATAAACATCACAAGAACATAAAAAACTAAACAATGAAATTGTAGGTCTGCCTTTCAGAGGCAGTCATCAACTTGGATCCAATTGCAGGTTTTGTCAGTATTGTTTCTGGTATGCGGGTACGTGTGTTTTCAAGGGCAAACAGGAAAGTGTCAGAGACAACCATTAAAATGCGTCAAAAACAAAACAGAAGAGCTGTGTATACACCATCTTACATTAGGGAGGCCAATGGTAATCATACAGAATGTTAGCATGAACAAACAGAAGAGAAGATTAACACGGATGAAAAAAACACTTTCTATGTCAACATGCTATTTGAGCAAAGTAACTGAGAATTTTAAAGGTTTGATGATTATGAATTAACTTTAAAATGCAGAAATCTTCTTCATGGTACTGTGGTGTTGCTGATTATTCACACTATAGAAAATTCTGCCCAAATGTATCTAAAATCAAACCATATGTGTAAAATTACATAGCATACCTTCATACATGAAATAGTGACAATTCTTCCAAACACTGTATTCCTTTAATAGAGACTAGTGGCCTAGTGAGTTAGACTTACTGGTAGATGTCTTTCCGTAACACAGTGCGGGTCAGGGGATTATCAGCTTGGGGAGCCATGTTGAGGGAACCCAACTTTAGCACCAAGGTGTCTTCCTTTTTCAGATGGGGGTCTATTGGGACACACAAACACTCCAAATACACAACATACAGAGGTATACACACGAACATATATACTTTCACACATTTACCGGTAACTTGGATGCACAACTGTACAAATTCTTAATCAAATGTACAGACAGTGCACATGATGCACACAATTAAAAACTGCTGAAGATGGCTGGTTGAGTTCTCTTAGTGAGGACTTCGATGTAATGAACTGACTAGCCCCTTACCCAAAACCACCACAACCAAGTCCTCCATCATGACCCCAAACAGACCCTCAATCAGATTCTAACCTTATCCCTACAACTAAGTCTTAACCCTAAAACTGCCCTGTAAAGCACAAGCAAAAATTATCTCCACTTTTTTCAAAATGCTCAAACTATAATCGTTTAAAAACTAAAAGTGGATTTCACAGATATGCCAACGCAAATTTAACAGCTATATCATTATAGGCTATTACAGCCAGAAGACAAAACAATGAATCTATGTTTTGCGTAAGTCTATATAACCCTAGGTGGTTCTTCAGAGCTTTATGTACTAATGTGGTGGCTATGCTCTATGTGGTTGCCATGACAAGTCCTTTCATAAAGGCCCACGGACTTAAAGGAACCAAAATATTGTTTGTGACGCAATACTCTCTTATTGTCTCAAATATACCAATGTGTCCACAGACGTGAGTGTGAAAAGGAGAAAAGTAATGCTCAAACCTGAAGTGGAAGGTCTGTCCAGCGCTGTGGGGCAGAAGACCCGAATCACACTGGTGTTGATATAAATGAGAGGCAAACACCTAGATGTCAGTGTGTGGCTTCTCATAGGCTGGCCTGCTGACTTCCCACGCTCTCTGTAGCGTCTTGGTAGTGTAGCCTGAAAATTTGGTCAAATTGAAAATTAGAATTTAAATAACAATAAGAGAAGATGCGTTTTTGTCAAGGTTATTACAGACAAGTTTAATTAAAAATGTTCCAACCTGAAACACTCCCACGACAGTGGCCAATAATGGGCAGGACAGGACCACATCAAAGGGCTGGGCTGTCAAAAGGATTTCTCTCAGGTACTGAGGTGAGCTATCTGCTAGTGGATCAGTTGTCACCTGCTGACTGGCAGCAGCACCACTGCTGCGTGTTGGCCGCTCAAGCCGTGTGGTGAGTTTGTGACGGACATTTTTGGTGACAGCCTGGGTGTAGGTGATGGACAAGAAGCCATGTTGCTGGTGAGAGCCCTCCAACACCTTGGATGCTGTCTGGCCGGTGATGATAGAAAAAGATCACAATGATGACACGTACCACACAGAGTGATAAAAACAAAAAAACTAAACAAATAGCAGTGTTATTTTGGTCTGATTTCTTGGATGAGGCCAGTGGCAGGTAAAAAAAAAAGAAAAAAGACTGAGCACTGTTCTAATATAAATAGCTTTTGAAGTAGTTTACAACTAGTTAAAATACTCAAATATCTCAGTTTAGGATGTTAAAACCTCTGACCTCTTGACCTCTACCAAGAACAACAGCCCTCTCTGTTATACTAAACACTGACAGAGCTGGCCAAGCTGAAGCTTCTAGCAAATAAGCAGATTTAGACTGGAGCAGCAACTCAGGCCCTGTGATGAGATGCTTATTCTACCAATATTCTGAGGCTAGTTAAAGGTATCATATAGAGAAGGAAATGGAATGTATCATGATGTATTTATGAAGTAAGCGCAGAGTGAGGTTAAATTAAATACCCACTGATTAAAAGAAAACAGTCTACAACCGCTATATAATTAAAAGAGAGGCAGAATTGTTTAAATCATCAGGGCCGTCTGCAAAACCTCCAGTGACAGAGAACTGACATTCTGTCATAAATTAATGTGTAATTGAAAAGGACTGATATAATTATGGGCCTTTTGTGAGAGTTTCTCCACCAATATAAACAAATATTTAGAGGCAAATAGTCCAGTTTAGAATATATTCCTCAGAAAAGGAGAGTGTTCTTATCACTCATGATCTCTATAAATTTAAGTGACTGACTGTGACGTACTTTAGCATCTAAAAAGTTGAAACCATGAGTAAAAGAACCGAATCAAAGTGAAACATCTGTGAGGAGCACACAGAATTTTTACGCCAATGTTGCTGGAGGTTGTGCAGAGCCAACTACAAAGAAGAAAAGCCATATTTCTTACAGGAGGGAAAAAGCCAGAGAAGTGGCTAAAAGAGTCTTGCTTGCTGACGGGTCGAACCAACACAGTGCGTCTGTTCAGTTTGTCAGTGCAAGACAGCACCACTCCTTCACAGCTGCTTGAGCTCCGAACACCCTCCTCCATACTGGAGTTGAGGAGAGGAAAGGAGAGAGGAGGATGTGTGTATTCAGAGTGAAAGTAGAAGCAGAAAAGACAACAGAGCAGATGTTAAAGAATAAGCAAGATAGAACAGCACAGAATCTTAAGACCATTTGAAAAAACAGAAACATCAAACAATCGAGTAAAAAACTAGGGGAAGCTGCACCAGCTTAAACCAGCTGAAATACTATGGAATGGTCTTATACTATCACAGTAATTCAACAATCTTATTCTTGGATGAGTGGTAGTTTTTGTGTAAAAGTTTAATTGAAAGGGTAACTAACTTAGACACAATTATTAATTTTGTCAAATATACTTGAAAAACTTCCTTTTTGTTCCATCAAGGGTGCAGCCTTCATTGATTAAATATGGATGCTTATTATATACAGTAAGTACAAGTATAAGACCATTGCCAGGAACAAGACTCAATCAACATAAGAATGGAGGCCTGTATCATAGTCTTCCCACACACGCAAGGAAGGACAGTTGGCACCCGATTTCATTGGCTCAATTATTTAGCCACTGGAGAGACGGGAATGTTCATTCTATGTCATTTCATTTTATTTTCAATCAAAATTTTTTAGGGCATGTGAACATAATGATACACAAGCACACCCTGAATTGACAGCCCAAAAAAAAGTTGGTTTTTTTCTGATGTCTTTTCCTGTCTGTCCAGCATGAGCAGATATAAGGAACCTTGAGGAGCAGCAGAATGGCAGAGGCCTAATGCTGGCTGCTCTGGGACAGGCAGAGGCCTCACCACGGCTGTCTCCTTGCACTGCAGAATGAGTCCTTCATTGTTGCCAGAGTGCCAGCCTTGCCCTGGCCTGGAGAGACACACATGGCCAAGCTGAAATTGGGCATCTGGGACTACTTATCCAAGTGTGGCATGGTCTGATAATATCTCTTTAATGGAAGTAGTTTCAAAACAGGCCGTTACAAAAATGTAAAACAGCCTGGAATTGTGTAACTGATATGTAAAACTGCAATGCTGATTATTTGTTTTATTTAATCTTCTGAAATATATATGTAATTATAAAAATGTTAATGTTTAATGGGGGAGATTCAAAAGATAAAGAACATAATATAAAACCAAGAAGTAAAAGCACCTTTAAGTCAGGATGAAAGACAATAACAACACAACAAATGACAATCAACAGTCTCTCATGGAAAATGGGTGTCAGTCATAAAAGGTTCTTGTGCACATTTTTTACATAATATGGAATTATTCTAACTTTCAACATAGTCTTACAGGGAGAAGACCTGATGTCTATTTGGAACTCCTTCATCAACTCCTGACATCTGTTGTGTACCTCCCGCAACACTAGATTCTGCAGCCCTTAGTGATCCAGGTCTGAATAATTGATGTCATGAGGAAACATGAAAAATTTCATGAAAGAGACCCACTGTTATTACATTTGCTTGAAGATTCTACATCATGCACTGCACAACACTGACAAAATGGTTCACCCAATGAAAAAAGTCAATTGCCATCTGTATGATATCTTTTACACAACTGTCTCACTCACCTCACCCGATGGATCGCACATGGACAGCTTGAAGTACCTGAGTTCTCACTTGCCATTAAAAGCCATCTCTACGTGTGTCTCCCATTATTACAGAGAGAATGAGATCGTGCCACTGGTTAGTAATTAAAAGAGGAGTAAATCAAAACAACACAGACTGGGTCTATTACTTGGCTTATTTGGCCAACTTAACAGTCCAAGATGTTAGAGGCACGTCGTAGTATATGAGTATGAAAACATATTTCTGCTTGCACGGATGATTCTAGGTGATGACGTTGTCTGCAATGGGTCTCAGGACACTGCGACAAGAATTCAAACATGGCCCAATGTGGTCTCAGTGAGTGGATCTTAATGTGTCCTACAAGCAGCAGTATCTTCAAACCTGTCCGGAGAACTGTGATCACATTGCTCAGCTATTATACCCCACCAGATCTGCAGGGGTCCACTAAGAGAGGAGTGAGCCTACAAGTGGGTATGCATGTGTGGGCAGGTCTGTTGGGCATGTGTGTGTTCAACAATCCTGGTAGTGCGTGTGTCTATGTGCATATTTTTTTCTAATGTCCCCTCTCAGCTGGAAGAGTGACTAATACATATGGACCCCCCACAGATCTCCATCTCTCCCCTCATCTCTCTCCCTCTGTTCTTTCCTTCTGCTCCCATCCAGTCATCCTTCTCTTCCAGCCATTTGTGGAACAGCTGGAAGACATCAGCTTCAACTTGTGTGAGCTGCTCCTTGGAGCGAATAAGGATGAACTGTCACCGGGCGTTCTCCCTTTGGGGTCATCTCTACGTTTCAAAATAGTTTAAGGAGCACCGTTGCAAGGGGAGACCTGGCTAAAATAAGGAGGAAAAGAGAACTTTCCAATTTTCTTATTTTCCCACAGGGCACCCACATACTAAGTTTCAAAATCACCTCTTTGCATCAATGTCTCCTTAAATTCCCCTCCCCGACTTCAAGATGAAAGAGCTCCTTCGTGTTCAGCTTCTTTTTTGATACAATCAAGGACTCAATTATACATTTACCTCTCACATTGGCCTGAACTAACTAACTTTCCATTCATTTTCCAGTGGTGAGATAGTGTGGGCCAGATGAGACGTTTTCTCTGTCAAGCTTGATTTAATCTGATCCACTGCACACAAATAAACTGGGCTGGGTGCTGAAATACCTAACAATTATCTGTTCAGAATGATTAATATGGACTCCCACCCCTGTAGGCTCAGTTGTATATGTGGATGACACAGATTAGAGTGGGCCAGGAGCCCAGAGGTCCTCCACTGTGTCCTAAACAGCCATGACTGTTACCTGGCTTGGATGATCGAGTGCTTCTGCCTGCCAGAACTTGGTTACTTAAAAGGGCGTTGAAACCATGTTGTTAAATGCACATTAAACTGAAATAACCTAGAAATGAGAAAATTGACCTATTATCTACTTAGGAAGGCATAGAGGTATACAAAAGAGATTAAGGTTGGCTCAGTCTCAGAGGCAATTGGACACACACCTGTGAAGAGCAGAGTGGTATGATATAATGACCCATGACACATTCCCATTCGAAAAAGTCTAACGAGTCATTGTCCTGGCTTGAGGTGATACTGAAAACTCTATGTAACACATCTGGCCTGACAGACTATAAATCAACAGACTACAGCAAAACAGGGAGGTCTGCAAGAATCGTGCTAGACAGACAAGGTCAAAGCCAAGACATTGTCTCAGTGCACCTTCGACCTGTAATGACTACTTGCATTGGACCCCCCGAAGGTGATAGAAATCAGAATCGATATCTATCATATCAGTTGTGAAACACTGATTGCTAGGGTCCAGGAGGGTCCACCTCCCATTTGCTGTCTAGCTCAATCAAAGACTGATGGACTTACAGGAACATATTTACACAAGCATGCAGGCAAACAGATCTGGAAACAAACACACACAACACACTTTGGTTCTCAGGGTGCAAAATGCTGGGGCAGCATAACACGATTTCATTATATCCTCAGACCGAGACAGCGAGAATTGCCTCCTGCTAACTGGTCTCTCCCCAACAGAACAAGACCTCAGGCACGTAGACAGTGCCCACTGAGCTGCTGACTCCACCACAGAGGTATGTGATCCAAAAGCAAGGACTGAGATATTGAAAACAGGGCCAACTGATTCTAAGAATGTATGCATAGGACAATGGAAAACAGCATCTTTGGTCAGTCAGCAGCCTCAATTTGATTGTCTTAATGCGTGTATGTTCATAAATCAAGACCCCATAGGTGAATTAGGGTAATTTGACAGGAACTGTATGCGGAGAGAGATTACCGTAAGGATGCAGTGGAACATCGTGCAGCGGTTTTCCTCCCCTAACAATGTGTTAATGTTTCTGTAAATCCATTCAGACACCACAAGCAGTGACTGAGGGACTAACTGAACTCCTCTGGTCTGTGAGTCACAGTTGGGCCAGCCCTGAGCCCATTTAACTCGTCCATCCAATCATGTGGTTCATCTATCTGTCCATTTGCCTGTTACTCTGTGGTCACCACCACAACAGCTGTCTGGAAAGATGATGACGCTGGGGTGATAATCCGAAAAATCACCCTTATGAGCAGAAGTGGGAACAGACAGAGTGCTAGTGACATTGGTGGTAAAATAAGGGTGTGTGTGTGTGTGTGTGTGTGTGTGTATGTGTGTGCACGCGCGCAAGTGGACTCTAACAGCAGAATGTGTGTGGGGCGAGCTGGGTAATGTTGCGATTTATGTCGGCTTACTGGAGGGTTTAAATCACGGCACCAGTCACTGCCCCATCATTTACACAAGACAAAAATAAGACAGTGTATATGCAAATGTATGTAAAGCCATGTTTATTCAACATACTCTACCTGCAATTGTAGTGGTCGATATTGAAGCTGCCAACTTTACACTTAATCTTTGTGTAAACATCCTGAACATCTACTGAGGCACTCAGGTCTTCTAACTCACTGATGACACAGATTTCTGAAAACAAAAAACATTTCAGAAAACAGTTAGTATGTTAACATTTTAATGTTGTTATGTAGACCGACATTAAAAAGACAGCTCAATTGTGCATGAATCCTAGTTTGCAACACTGCAAATCCTGGGAGTGACTCCCTCTGTTTTTGTTTTGATTGCCACCCTAGAGCTTGGCACACACTTCAGGAGCCATATTGAAAAAAAAATGGGTTAGAAGGAAAATGTCTGAAGACTATGAAACCTCAGCCTGCTCTTATAAGGAGATGGTGTGTTTACATAGTTCAGAAAAACCTACCTATCTGTGTATTTATATACATGTGCTGTATGTGTTTATGCACAGTGTGTAATCCTCAGTGCACCTTGTGTGCAAACAGACACACCCACTGCAAGTGAGTTTAGTTTCAGAGTCCACAAAACTGATCAACTTTGTATTGAACCAAGCCTGTGAGGTTAACAGTTGATTCATTCTCATTGTTTCCACTGAGAAAGTCCCTCAATCACAGGCTCATTTGGGAAAGTGGACTTCAAGCATGTGAAACTATGGTTGTTGTTGTTGTACTGTTGCCTTGTGGTGATTCGGAGAAACACAGAGGTTCCTAATGGCTTATTAATATTGAAACACAAGGCTTGTCAGCTTTATTGTGGATACTGTGTGGAAAGAACTCTCCCAAGTTGTTCGATACTAAGAAACTCATAGTCTCCAAACATGGTGTTGATATTGATGAATGACTTTACTAAACCTAGCCTGAAAGGGTATTGGAAATCCTTAGTCCCTTCATTTTATATGGCTCATCTAAAAAAATGGGAAAGTGTACTACTGATTTGTGCCTTAAGCAGAGCCTCCGGAGACTGCTGATTGAATTTCTACCTCTAATCTTCCAACACATAATAGCACAACATTAGATCTGAGAACCAATAGCTTAGGAATGGCTGTTTTTCCATTTCTCTGGAGGGACAAGAATCTTACTTTCTTTGCAGTTGAAAAACATTACATCATAGCAGACTGTCTGAAGTTGTATGCGTGGTACTTTTATCTCAAGGAATGTATTTGTGATATCAGGATTCTAATATTTTGCATGCACATAATTCTATTGATATCCTATGTGCAATGCTGTTTTCAAAAACAGGATTAATCTGTTGCATAGACAAAATCCAGTGGTAACTTCAGTGTGCAACTCAGATGGCCGATATTAACATGAAATCCAAAATAATGCCTAGTTAGAATATCCCTAAGTCAAACCATTGCTGTGAGGTCCTCCAAAAAATTCCGTTTCCACTATTAAAGACTTTAAGCTTTGCGATCTGGTAGGCAGATGCAAAATATTACCGGCACCAATTAAAGGTAAATCTAGCCTTTCATCGCCCCAGTAAATCTAAAAAGGGACAAGAGGCAGTTCACTTAGGATTCATCACCCATCTATTTATTTGTATTTCCATCCATTCTCCTCCTCTCCAGCTGTTCTTCTTTTCAAAGCCCTCAACATTTGAGTGAGAGAAGAGGCAGAGGGTGAAAACTTTCATTGGTAAGACTGCAAGAATTTTACTATACACAGGCTCACCTTTGAAAGAATCAAGTGACAGTTTTGACACTTCAACTTCCACCATTTCAAGCCATCAACCATTCAATATAATCCATGCTATTTTTGTTGCAGACATGAACATACAGCACTAAGCCCTTTTTCACTCCAGGCCCTATCTTATGCCCATTGAATAGCTGCGCATGTTGCAGCACAGGCTTGGCTGCTAGATTTAGACAGACTCAGTTGTTGTTTTCGTGCTCCCAAAATGTTTAATATCAAATGTATTTACTCCCATGAGTGTCTTGATCTAGGAATTTCTATCTTCAGGGAGCACATATTTGCGCCATTGACTCGCTAAAAACAGTTTGAAAGTCTAATTCTCAGCATCTTTTCAACAATTTAAAGGGTGTAATGATCAGACAGCAAGTTGTGCCAAAATAGGCTGAGGAACAACACATGTACACTCTCCCTGTTACTCGGACCTGGGCAGCACAAACAGCAGCAGCATAAACATCCAAAAGCTCTTAACTGAAACACTAAAATCTATAACATTATTTTTTGAGTGCATCACACATGCTTCACCTCAGGGAGCACTGTGGGATTCCTGCTGATTCCAGTGAGAATGGTTGTATCCGAATTGTTGCCCAGATTACTCTTTGAAACGATCTGAAGGGATTGGGCATACCCAAAGGCACCTGCATGATGCTCCTTACATAGCTTGCTGTGAGTAGCATACATTCCAATAAAAGAGGTCTGAAACCTCCTCTATATCATCAGTAACAAGAATTGAATGAAATGATGCAGAGAAATGCATTCTATCTGCACAAAACAAAGAACAGTACACATATCAAGAAAAGGGTACCTGTCTTCTTGGCAATTGGGTCAGGAGCAAACAGCTTAACAGTGACCTTGGGTAGCATCCACTGCATCCAAAGGCTGACCTTCCCGCTGGTACCACCAATGTTGCTGATTTTCTGCTCCAGAGTCACTGTGTCAGCAAAAGGACCATCATCTCCAGCTGGTACTGAATCCCCCTAGAGAGTCAGAGCAGGATTTGTTTAGTTGGAGCTGGTAAGACAGTAAACAACCTATGGTTTTACCAAGAGGACTGTGGCAAAATTTAAAAAGAAAGGTTTTAATTAAATCAAGACACAAAGTAATCGCTAGCATTCAAGCCTTTTACTGTGTAAATGACATCAATATCAGAGCAGAATTGCACTGTGAATTGGACAATGTGGGGAGAAAAGGTCTATTCTGTGTAACTGTAACTGGTGTCAGCCCCAAACAAAGCCATCAGCAACCACACAGCCTGCTTTCATTCAAGTGCGCCAGGACACACACATCTTGCAGCCTGGGAGAGGATGGGAAGTTAAGCCCCGGGGTGGAGGTGTAGGTGGGGGTGAGGTACAGAGGCAAGCAGGATGCAACAGAGGAGGCTGCCTTCTGTGAGCTCTCATCTCATTACTAGAGGTTTGGCAAGGCACAGAGGGTGACAGCACTGGGGACATGTTTTATTTCTCTCTCTCTTTCTTCCTGGTAAGTCTGTCTTCCAAACATGCATCTGCGTGGCTGACTTGGAAAGTGAAAAGGCTGCAAACAAACAATATGGCAATTTGCAGCTCTACCACTACGAGGTTTTCACTTTTTCCACAGTTTCTCCCAGTACAGCGTGGTAATGACAGATTATGTCATGGTTATTGAGCCTGGCTGTGGCTGGTGAGGAGGTTATCAACCATCTCAATTAGAAACCCCACAGCTGCTGAGATAATTACAGTGAATTAAAGAGGATCCAGATGAGGAAACTATGTTCCAAATCCACTGTGGGGGGGATAGGGGGGATATGGATATGGACAGTTAAGGATGGCTAGCAACACAGCTCAATCACCATACCTGCCAATCATTTGAACATTTGAATAAATTAAGGTTTCTGCTGATTTAAAAATATATATTCAACAATACAACCTATGGGGACAACAAAAACACGATAAACAACAGCTCAGTGAATGCATGAGCTTAAAAAATAACAGTGATGATATTGGTTTAGGCATTTTCTTTGAGTATTGAGATTAAAATAGTCATTGATAATAAACTAGGTTTGTCTACTTTAGTGGGATCCAAATATTTGCAGCTATATCTTTAAGGGTCCGACGGATTAATCAGCCGGCCGATTATAGCCATCAGAGCATAATCGGTAATCGGTCAAAGTTGACGCCGATTTTGACACTTAATTTTCAGTAATAAAATGCAGTTAATGGGGCGTTTTTCTTAGAAATTATGTCTATGTGTATCCAGTAGAGGGCGCTCCGACTCCTCTCATGTCACGCTCCACAGCAAGCCCACAGAGTGAGAGTTTAGTAGTCTACGGTACTGAAGAGCCAACAGCGCATACTAGACTAAAACCAAGCAGTTTTACTCAGTGGTAAATTTATAATAGCTTGTTTGTGAAATAATAATAAAAAAATGTTACCACGACGTGCCTCGTTGTGTATGTCACGCTTCACTGATATTATTAATCCAGCGTGACATGACATGTTAGCAAACTAAAGTTAGGATAGCCTAGCTTAAATGTTAGCGACCTTGCTAAGTCAGTCACGGCACCATGAATGATGTATTGGCAGTATTAAGAGGGACTCTCAGTTGAAGGGGCTTGGGAAAAGAATGTTATGTTCATAATGTTCTTTAGCTGCTTGCCATGCTATTGATTTATTTAAGGCTAAAATGGTTCATATGCTGTTTGTTCCACACAATTTCTCATCATAAAAGTATTTGAAAATAGTAAATTGTTCTCCTTTCAATATAAATCGTTGTAAAAAGTGTTTGGAACTATAGTTAAGCCAACAAAAGCAGGTAATTTTTCTTTTTATATGAAAAATGTAAGAAAAAAATGTAATCGTCCAATATATTGGATATTGGAATTTTTTATTCCCTAATATAAAAATTGGCATCAGTCACAAAAAAATCCATGTGGGTGGAGCCCTAATGTCTATCATATCTCATACACAATAGTGGGGTCATGTGTGACACAGATCAGCAAACAGATTGTTTTATTTTTCATGTGCTTCAACAGCTTTGCTTGTTCTGCATGAGTGTGTAAAAGTAATTGCAGTGAAATCTAAATATATCAGAGACAACACTGAGACAGAAGCCAAACTTTGAGTTGATGTTGTTTTTTCAAAATCAGTTAAACTGATGTCTATCAACTGATTATACAGAGCAGCTAATCATGTGAGGAAAATACTTGTGATACTAATAGCAGGAGTACACGAAAAATGCTTCTTAAATTTCCTAAGAAAACTCTTCAGGACATAGAGTCTCACAGCACAAATGGAGCATCTTTTTCGACCATGAACTGAACACTCCTTTATTCTGCCTCTGTCTTTGTCTGCTGAGACACAAATGAAGTGTCCTCACAAGGGAGTTGATGAATTTAGTGTATTTGTGTCTTCAGCAGAGCATCGATGAAGCCGTATATTGAAGCGAAAGTGAAACACATGAGCACAAGCTGCTGGCACTGTCTCCTTGTGCTGCCTTCAGACGGTTTTAATGATGTTTTTTTTCTGCAGTGTCCTTTCTGTTAACTGGCACACTTGTAAGCAAGCTCCTGATATTTTGTGCTCCATGCAACTGCCAAGTCAGCCCTGGTTAACACTCAAGCATGCATTTCAACAATAGGGAATCATTGGGCAGTCACGTATGCTTTACCCATTATTGCGTGATTACACTCAGTAGCAGCAGTTAAGCTGTTTATTATTATTGGTCTTTAATTTACAAGGATTCCTTGCCTCATCTGTATATATTCATTAGCATGAATTCCAATAAATGTGTTTTATGTGTTTTAAGTGTGTAGGTTCGGTAGTTACAGGGAGTTGGCCTGTATCACCTGTTGGAAAAATTAAAAAGACCTGTCGAATTTCCTCTGTCAAAGCTGATCAAATAAAGTGCTAGAAACAATTTGATTCCAGTGCCAGTGAATTCCAGTATTCGGATATTTTCCAGTGAGACAAACTACTCAGATAGTTAACACAGCGGATCGAAGTCACATGAGCCTTTAATAAGTTTAAGCACCATAATTTATGCCCGTATTTTTTCAGTTTCGTCAATCTTATCATTTCTTTTTCTTGTAAAACTGAAACAGGATATAAAAATGAAAGAAACCGGTTTAGAATTAGCTGTTGTTATGGTTCTTCCTTTTAACAAAACGTGTACTGAAGGTACATGCACAAAGACAAAAGTTCAGTTTACCCAGGAAAGTTCTCTTGCAACCACATTTGGCCTATCAATTCCTATGCTCAGCGGAAACAAATGCAAATCTTTACAGAAAATGTCATCAAATTCACATTATTAAACAACATATTAAGGCAAGAAGTACGAACAGGCATATATTCTGAAGACTTCACTGAGAGAAAATATTGAACTGCTCACAAGTACCACTTAAGCAGCAACTGAAATTTGAGCCAAATACCATAACTTTCACATGAAAATGTCCATGATGGGGAGCACAAACCATGAAATTACACCTGGACTTAGAAAAAATAACTTGAATTACCAGCACCTATCAAATTTGAAACTTCCAATGGCGAGCACACGTCCAGCTTTAAAATTTGACCCTCTTTGCAATCTGTCATTGGAAAGAAACTGTCACTAATTGCTAGCAGCCTTTTAAGGCCCTAACAAGAACCTGGCTGTGAGTATGTTACCTTAAGCATATATTTACACAATTTCTAATACCACTGTTGTCTTTTGTTCCAAAGATCCAAGTGTTAAATACTTAGTAAATACAGCTTGTACGTAGAAAGTTGTGACAGCAGTTTTGTGTGCAAGCTTTCAGTTTGGTCAAATTAAAAAAAAAAAAAAACGTAGTCTGGAGCCCTGCATACTAAAGTATACAGCTTCCTACCCTTCAAAACTTAAATATTGCAACTTTGAAACAATATAGCACAATTATATAACACTCAACACAGATTGCTCATAGAACTAGCATTTGTTCTAATCAAGTGTCTACAAGTGCCACTGTGTGTTTGGAACCGAACAGTCTCCATGTATTTATGGCTTTAATGGCTATTAATATGGCTTGTAATAATAGTGAGTGGCAGTGAGTAACATGAGCCCAGTTGTAGTGGTCTTCAGTCATACTCACAAGATATTGTACTGTCAACTGCCATTTGAGGACTAATTATTGCTGAGCTGGAGTCAAAACATAGCATTCCTGTAAGTAAATGAGAACTTAGAACTGTTAAGTCTACAGTTCTAGCCAGTCAGGAGGATTAGGTTCTGTAATGTCATGTATGGAAGCCACTGGGACTGTGAGAAGGTCAGATCATTGT
>NC_141330.1:24241324-24278824 GCF_037954235.1 Aulostomus chinensis
AAATGTGCAAAAACAATTATAATAAATAATAAATTGGTTGTTTTGAAGGAAATATTTTAACTCAGTTTATCCTGTGAATGATATCATTTGATGAAAATATACAGAAATTAATTTGATATTAACTGGGTATATCGCAATATATCATGATATCGCAATATATCTTGATAATATCGTATCATGACCCAAGTATTGAATTGCAAGGTCTTTGCCAATACGATCTATACACACACACACACACACACACACACACACACACACACACACACACACACACACACACACACACACACACTTCATTGTTCATATTGTGATATAGGTACAGCCAGGGTGTTAAGGGGATCTGGTTTGGTAGCTGCAGGATTGGGTCTCTGCTTTTTGCGGACAATGAGGTCCTGCTGGGTTCATCAGGCTGTGACCTTCAGCTCTCACTGGATGAGTTCACAGCCGAGTGTGAAGCAGCCAGGATGGAAATCAGCACCTCAAAGTCTGAGTCCATGGTTCTCACCATGGGGTGGAGTGCTATCTTCGGGTCAGAGATGAGATCTTACCCCAAGCTTAAGTACCTTGGGGTCTTGTTCATGAGTGAGGGAAAGATAGATTGTGTGACTGACTGGCGGACTGATGTGGTGTCGACAGTGATGCGGACTCTGCATTGGTCCATCATTATGAAGAGGGAGCTGAGCCAAAAGGCAAAGCTCTCTATTTACCACTGAAACTACATTCCTACCCTCACCTACAGTCATGAGCTTTGAGTAATGACCGAAAAGACAAGATAACGGGTACAAGCAGCCAAAATGAGTCTCCTCCAGAAAGGGGCTGGGCTCTCCCTTAGAGACAGGGTGAGAAAATGTCATCCAGGAGGAGCTGAGAGTAGAATTGTTGCTCCTGCACATTGAGAGGAGTCAGATGAGGTGGTTCAGGCATCTGGTCAGGATGCCTCCCAGACGCCTACCTGGGGAGGTGTTCAGGGCATGTCCGAACGGCAGGAAGCCTTGGGGAAGACCCAGGACACGTTGGAGAGACTATGTCTGTCAACAGGCCTGGAAAAAACTTTGGATCCCCTGGGAAGAACTGGACGAAGTAGCTGGGGCGAGAGAAGTCTGGGTCTCTCTGCTTAGGGTGTGTATGTGTGCGTGTGTGTGTTTCTGTGTATATGCACGCACGCACACACACACACAAACACACACTACATTGGATATCAGTGTCATCAGTGTACGAAAATTCTTCCTTCTCCTCTCATCAAGGTGAGGCCTTGAGCAACAGATGTGCTGGTGTGATGCTGGTAGAAATCGGTTCTGTCACATTCCTGGACTGCCATATTGGGGCCCCAAATACACATACAGACACACACGCTCTCTTTTTCCCACACCTTCACAAGCCAAGTTGTAAAGTATACAGTTTAATTTCTGGGCCTCTGCGCTATAAACGGGCTGAGGATCCGGGTTTATTTTCTCTGCAGAGTTAGTCTTTGCTCATCAGAGAGACCCAAACAGTGGTAGACAACAGCAGGCTGTGAAGTGTCAAAGAAAGACAGAGGAGAGAACAGACTGTAAAAGAATAGGGAATAGGAAAGAGAAAATGTTTTAGGGCCAGATGAAGTAATAGTGATTCCAAAAAAAAGGAAAATGACAGCAGGATAGAGACATGGTAAGATAAGATGGCAGCAGGGAGGAGAAGGGGAAGTGGGAGAGACGGACCAAGTTTGGGGGATGAGTACAGGAAAAGACGAGGGAAAGATAAACAGCTGAGCTTTACACATGACAGTTTCTATTTGGATCTTACATAATCACTGGTGGCCATGGCAGTGAGGTTTTGGTGAGCTTAGGCAGACATCGGGGGCTAAATGTTAGGCTGAAGTCAGGTAAGAATCATCATACAGTCGGACAAAACGGTAAAAGTGGAGAAATAAGATGCCTACATATATATATTTATATATATATATATATATATATATATATATATATGTATGCAGAAATACTAGATATCTATATAATCATGTGGCAGGTTAAATTCATTCAATAGTGAAGAGAGGAATTTGTGGTGTGGATGTAGTTGAAGGAAGCGGGGAGGGGAGGGGAGAGAGCAGCAGGGTAGTACTTGCTGCGTAAAGACTGCTGCCACTACTGCTGAGACTTATCAAAACAGCTCCTACATTCTTGCTCAATCACCCAACCTCCCACAGGACTAAACACTTCTACCAGTGTTTGTACTTAGGTAAACAGTGACAAGTGGGCTGTCAGGGGACTCTATGGCCTTGTTTTAGAACCGCTAAAGGGCCTTCACTGACGAACTAAACTGCTGCCACTTCTAAGGGTCCACAAATGACGCAAGAATACACATATGTTGATCGTTTGGAAACAAATTTAGAAACAGATGCTCAATGACATATGAAACACTTTTTTCATGTGTAAGTGCTCACACAGACACACTTTATTGCCTCTCATGGTGGTATGATGGTGTTGCTGTGATCCCAGGGGCCCCACATAGCTGACAGGGCCTTAGTGGTCAAGAGGATTAAACCATGTGCTGGTTGCCACTGCTTAACAACACAAACAGTCACCTACAACATCATTTATATGTTTTTGACTTTCCTACACTCACTATGGAGGCCGTGGCCCCAATACCAGTCACTGTTACTGCTGCAGTACTTAACAAAAGGAGGAAAGTACTGCTACACTGACTCAGCCTAGGATAGGCTTCACCTACCGTGAGAGGAGAAATAACACTCAGCATTTGTTGTTGTCCCCACAAAACTCTGACTGTAATTCTTCCATCATCTCTGTACATGCTTGCACGCACTGCTACACTTTATATTTCACTCTCTGGGTTTGATATTTTATCTGAGCAAAAAATGTAAATACAGGTTATTGTTTTCCCCAAATTAAGAGGCAGGTTTATACTCAATCAAGCTCCAGCTTACATGAATCAACAGAGCTCAGAGTCTGTCTGGCATATCCGCTCTTGGTATAAAAAAAATGTAAGAAATGCAGGCACTGATGTGATTTTCCCAACTTTGAAAATGCTTTCCAAACAAAACAGATTTTTTTTTTTAGACAAATTACATGCGTTAGTACTGACTCAGCCATACAAAACAATAAAAAATGCAATATTTGCACTTAAAATCATAAATCAGCAGCAGAATTGTGTATACAACTAAGGCTTAAATAGTATGTGTTATTGCATGACTCATAGCACCTTAGTGTTCTGCGCATAGGCAGGGTGTATCCAGAGGGTCTCAACATGAAAGCAGTGATATCAGACACACAAACTGCTGGATGTCAGAAAAAAATGTACCTTATGTTGAGCTAACGTTCGGGAACCACAGAAGTTGGGAGACAAACAATGACATAGTGACCCATTCTAAAGCAGCAGTAACTGTAACTGTTAGTACCACAGACCTCAGTTGGGGAGCCAATGTCTGCAGAGGGACTGTAGGTGCTGGTGTCTGGCAGGGCGGTGCCAGCACTGCTGCGCACTGGGGAGGATGGACCAGCACCAGCAGGGGGCTCTGGGATACTTGAGGTCTGACGTAAGATGCCATGCCTCTGGAGACGGCCCCATGTAGAGGTCCAGCTGAGCAGGAGTTCATACAAGAGCTGAACCTAGAGACAATAAAGAAGTTATATTAAGATTAAAAAAATAAATCATCAGCTTTTGTGTACTTTTGTTGTAATCCTTGATATTGTATCAAACATAATTGTATCAATCAAAGACTTTGGAGTAATCAAAATTAAAAACAATAATTCCTGGAAAATATCTCTTGTTGAATCAAGGTTTATTTTTTTCTTTTCTAAGGACAAAAGTTTCACACATGACAAGCCACCACAGCTAAATGCACTTATATGAAGCCTTGTGTGCCATTTGAGTGTCTGAAACGATAAACCTAACAGACGACATGGAGTCGTATATTGTAGATTGTGATTTAGTTTGGCCAAAGCTGCACTGGGAAATTCTCAGGTCATTACTAGGATTTGACAAAGCAGATTTATAGTTGCGTGATGCTAAATCTAGTTAATGCTGACAGAGAAGAAGAACGCGAGAGGAAAATAAATATTAGCTAAAAATGAACCACTTTCCATCCTAATTCTTCCTCTCTCCAAATAAACACTCCTTGGGCCATAATTTCTTACTCTGCATTCATAGGGACCTCATTTAATAAAGAGACAGCATGCTCATACACGTGCTTCACTGTATAAATTTTTCACCCATAACAACAAAAAAACCCAAAGAAACGCCCATGGAGGAAAGTTGTGTTGTCTCATCAATTTCCCCCCAAAAAGTCACCACAGTTAGGAAAAACTGAAAGCTTGCTGTCAAGTGTTCTCAACTATTTATCATGTGTTCACATGAAAAGAGGCCTTCGCTTTAAACAACAACAAAGCCAAAAACAAGAGTGGAAAACATGAGGGGAAGGCAGGGGAATGTGATGTGATGCTTTCAGTTATTCATGCATTCACTCTGAGTTCTTGCGCGGGGGGGGGGGGGGGGGGGGGGGGGGGGCAACGCTCTTTCACAGTGAGCTAATATCTGGATTTCAAATGCTTGGCTTCTGCAGGCAACTAACCCCCCAACCTTTGAGGGTCCCTCAATAATAAAGGTGGAGAGACACATGAACACACATGAAAAAGCTTTACTTTACTCCAAACACGTTTTTACTTTCTTCTGCTTACTCATACACACATGCGCATACATTACAGGGAGTTCTTTCTATAAATAATCATAAATCAAACAAAAAGCTGCACAATGCCTTACAGCTGGGCCATTTCAAACATGTCTAGGAAGAGCGGCTATGGCCAATCCAGCAGTCGTCAGGGACAGGGCCAACAGCTGTCTGCCATACCCAACCAAGTGCACTTCAGCCAGCAGAGTTACTGCTCCACGCTCCCTTCTCTGAGAGTCTGAGGCCTGGAAGTCCAACCAAGCACAACAAGTCCTACTGCACTCAGCAGCAGATGTGGATGAAGACAGAGAAATGCAGAGTAGAGAAAAAACGGGAAGGGAAGAGTACAATGAGGGTGAGAAGAAGAATACATGAAAGGGTGATCAAATGACCATGGTTTTAGTCTTAATCTCATTCCTGTTTTTAAAATTATATTTTTAGCATAGAATTGTCACCTCATTCTTTCAATCAAGCCTCCTTCCCTATCCACCATTCCTGTGAAGCTCAACATTTTTACGTTAACTTTATCTCGTATCCTCTATTTGCTCTATTCTATATTCCATTCCCATTCATGATATCCATTTAGTGGAAAGGAGGGTCAGTTAGTTCAGTTCAGTAACTGCTGTCTGGCTAGCGGGCAGGTTGGGCCACACACACATACACGCATGAACACACACGTTAAGATGAGCTCACAATCCAGATGCCACATTTCATGAGTTGGGGATGAGAGCAGAACATTTGGAGTGCTGGGTTCTCCAAAGACCTGTCATCTGCAGATCAACAGGCCTGCTAGGCGGCAGTAGTACAACCTGGAAACTGAACAGAGGCTTCCACAGTCATTCATAAAAACACAGATGAAAGATGGAAGCGCATGCAGATGGTGAGTGCTCTTGTGCTTTTATCTAAGCAGTTTATATAAAAACTTCACAAAACCGACATATTGTTGGGTATGTGTGGTAGCTAAATGTGTACATGTGTAGAGATACATGTGTGCATTGCATGTGTGCACATATTGAGTGTGTTATTTGAAACGACATACAGTTACGAATCTAAGGTCAGGGCAAACTTTTGTGGTGTGTGTGTGTCTGAGTCAGATTATCTACAGAGTGAATGTGTGTGAGGCTGCTGACGTCAAAGTTGTCCTGATGAGGTATAAAAGCAGTTACTAACCTAAGACTGTTTCTACTCAGCCCATCCCATCTTCACACTCATAGGCATTATTCACACTGATGCAGACTGACAGGCACATCTACTGCACACGCACACGCATACAAAGACACACACACACACACACATCTTCAATGTGAACACAATTCCCTTGATTCTCCTGAGCTTGTTTACAGCAAAGGATGACATTATGTTTTTTAATGTGAGCTCTGATTAAGTATAATCTGATGAATGTTGCTCATCGACAACTACAACAGTTACTGAGAACTTTGGCAGCAAGCAAAGGTAGCAAAGCCCTCTGGTGTTTTCTAGTATGTGTGTGTGTGTGTGTGTGTGTGTGTGTGTGTGTGTGTGTCCTGCTCTTTTCAATGATTTGTTCCTGGGTATTTCTTGAAATAAACATTTCTCGGAAACATGCACCACAGCTGATGGAAATGCATTGGTGTCTTTTTCACTTGAACCTCTTTAGTCTTGCTTATCCCTATTTTGCTCTAAAAGATGATCTCATGCTTTTAAAGATTCTTAGCCCACTTCCTATGTTTGCTGCAGTTGCACCATAGCATTATTGTACTATATATTAGATTATACACATGCATAAGCATCTGTACGGATGCTTCCAAAGACGAAGGGACTTCCCTATCTTCTGCCAGTCATTAGTGCATCTCCCATAGCTGGAGCCTATTCTAGCTGCTCATTATCTTGCTCAAGGATACTTTGACATGGTCACAGAGGGAAGTGAGGATCGAACCAGCGATCCTTAGGTTGCTAGACGGCCATGCTACCTCTGAGGCATGCCACCCCCTACCCTACAATATTTATTCTAAAATAGTATTTTGACCCAAAAATTCACTTTTACCAAACATTGTACATTCCTTCAATTTAAAATTTTCTCAAGGCCACATTGCAATTTTCCAATTCTATTTTGCAGCCCTAGCTTTAATATCATCAGTTTGCATGCTAGCTCTAATGGCCAACAAGACTTCCAATCTCAGACAATAACCTCTTCTTTTCCAGGGCTACAGAGGCATTTTAGATTTAAATCCCAGAACCCTTCCCCTCCATCACCACCCAGGGATCATCCAGCATAGATTTGCAACAAGACCCTTGTCCACCTTGGTGTTCTGCTGCAGTAACATCCCTCATCCACTTGTTACTGATTGGAGGCAAGAACTGGCCTGAATTCATGTCAACCAATAGAAATGGTTTGTCATATGTGGTGAATGTTGCTGCAGGTGTGATTGAGACTGGTTGCTTTTTTTGCTCTTGTGCTCCACAAAACCACATCACAAATGTTTTGACAGTACACCATCTGCTTCATAGCAGACAGGTTGAATTTTGTGGCACTAGATGACACAAAGTTATAGAAGTTGCAGGAATCATAGCATTAATCTGGAAGGAGACCACAAAATACTGTCTTCACTTGGGTTTTTCTTTTATATCAATGCCGACTGGAGCAGGAGCCCTTAATACCTGCATCTGCAGCAGAGTCATTTGACCTGGGATTAAATGCTGTTTAAAACCTTTCCCTTTGCAAACAAAAGACAGATGTTAGCAGGTGTTCGTGGGGTTTTTGGCCAGTGGATACAGGGCTTTGGACAGTGTTTGGTCCTCCAGGGCTAGAGTAAAAAGCAGTTTTTAGTTTATTACTGATGGCAAAAACACAAGTAGCAAGGAATTTGTTACTACAAATATTAGATAACACAAGGTCAAATGTTGAGGGAAAAAAGTTCAGATTTGATAACGTTAATGCTAACATTTGGTAATCAACATAACTGCCAGTGTTTGGCAGCTAATATTAGAAATTAGTTAGCTGAGGTTAGCGCCGACTGTGTTGCACTGCGGGGTGGACTAGAATGGGTAAAGTACTACTTGTTACTACATCACACACACGCTTGCCCACTTTCTCATTTGTTCTCAGAAATGGCAGTACTAATCAGAAAAATGATTAAGTAGTGTGAGGTCCCTTTTGTTCTGAAGTGGTGGGTTTGCTCTGGCAGCACTTCATAAAGAGTCACTGCCTGGTTTGACTTATTATTAGCTCAACCCGTCTCTACTCAGGAATTTATACAGAAGGAAAAAAGAGGGGAGGTGTAAATATGCGATACAATAGCAGAGAAGAGAAGAGAAGAGAAGAGAAGAGAAGAGAAGAGAAGAGAAGAGAAGAGAAGAGAAGTTTTCATTGGACCCCAAAACTAATAATGACTCAGTATATAATCGCAATAAGCCCTTTCCCAAGTTTGCCAGACACAGGCTAACCATTTGAAAGGGGGAACAGAGAAAAAGGAATAAAAGAAAATTTCCCTCAATAAACGACTAGCTCTTCTCAACCCTGGGAAAGTTTTCACCACGAACAGATTAAGGACTTTCATTTGTTTCTGGTACCAATTTCCCTCAATATCACCACGGCTCATCACTGTGGTCTGAGACATTTAACAGTGTGACCACTCAAAAGGTCGCCCCAATTAAGTGTTTACAGAGGAACTTAATTCAATACAGCTAATTCAATTGAGAAAAAACAAAACATGTGTAATGGTACATTTAGATGTGATTATAGCCCTGCAACAGTGCAGTGAGAAATAAAACAGAGAACAAACCGGAAGACAAACATGCTTCTTTTCCAATCTGTCTGTATTCATCATGCTCTAACCAAAATATAACACCACCCTGTAAAACAACGATGAGGAACCCTGCAATACACCCCATTCCTTTACTCAGACCTAAACAAGTTTGATCAAAATAAACAAGGCAACACTCTACTGTTTACACTTCCATTTTCATGGAAATCATAGACAGCAAGAAGATGAGATGGATTGTTTATCAGAGCCAATTTATCTCAGAAAAATGCCGCAGAGGCACCGAGTTCCAGCAAGGGTTCATGCACTCCTATTTCAGAAAAGTTTATAAGATGATGATTTGTTTAAATCTACATGTAATTGTGATGACTACTTTGTGAGATTCAGGACTGTCTGACTAACCTGAGGGTTGGAGCACTTGACATGAACAGGCTGAAGATCAACATGAAGGCACACTACAAAGGAGTGCCTTCCTTCAGAGCAGCCCTGCATTTTATGGGATGTGACGGCCAGTGTGGATGTGCACCCCATTGGCTCCAGGAGACTCAGGCTGCGCTGCTGCCCAAGCAGAGTGTACACACTAAACTGACTCAGGCTTATTGTCCATGGAAAGGCATCACCTGAAAGAAAAAAAGGGATGTGATAAATGTGAGAGAAGAAATAAACAGTGATAGAAAATTGTATGAAACTAATGGCCTCAGTAAAAATAATACATAATGCCAGATAGAACAGTTGACACCTGATGGGGAATCATGTTGTCATTGGCAGTAGTTACTCTTGCCTACATTGTTAACACAGCAGCCTATTCAGACGCGTTGGGCCGTGATGTGAACAGTGTGGAGTCCTTCTGTCCGCCTGTAGTCTGAACTCGTACTCTCACTTAGCTTTGAAATAAAAGTCGCACAGAATAAGGAAACTTACAAGAAAAACTGAGAGAAGATTTCAGAAGTTGTACTTCAAGTAAGATATATTCTGCACCTATGAATCTGAGCAAAGTTGCCACACTGGGAGTGCTTTAAAAGTAAACTTGATGACCCCAGTTATACAGAGGGGGAACTTGTTTGCTAATACAGGGCCACGAAGAGTACATTTCCCATGAACTGTGGGCTGGATGCTTTGATCCACATCATTAAAAATGAGAGATGAAGAACTTTTCAAAGGGTAGGGATGAATTACTAAAACCATGGATTGTTAATTTTAACAACAAAATTGACAAAGCTGCTGATGTCACTGTTTTTGCTGTCGCTTTTCTTTCTCCTCAGCTTTTTAAATCTGTATGCCAATTCTGATGTCATTGGAGAGTTGAAGGGGAAAAAGGAGGGTGCCCCCTACTTTTCTTATTCTAAAGAGAACACACTGACTGGGCTTATGTCAACTTTGCCAGGTGTGCACACCACATGTGCAGGGATCTATCTCTCAAAGTCGGCCTACTTAAGTTTGTTTGTCTTTTGTCACGGTAAATGAGTAGTAGTCGGTCAAAGGTTTCCTCAGTGTTGAAAACGCTTTAATGATGATGAATTCCCATTCTGTAGGCCATTACCATTACGAAACCATTAATTTCAATTATTAATACAAGCAAACTTATTTATAATAAAATTTTACCCCAACACAGAATACTTCGGTTTTATGAACTTCACTGTTTGTAAAATGTATAATTTTGTTTTCTTATTTAAACACTTATTAAAATCTGTCTTCTTGGCATCAAGTCATTTGGAGCCCAGTAAGTGTTTTTGTGATGGGATCACATGAGGAGATGCAGTTCTCAGGGAGGTGGATGTTTCATTGGAAACCTACCTTCCTCCAAAATGGGCTTGGGGACAACAAAAGGGAGTTCCTGCAGAGGTTCTATGTATTTGTGCCCAGCACTGAGGACACTGATGTGGGGCAGGCAGACCACAAGAGTTCCGGGCATAGATGCTTGGTTGTGGTACCAGCTTCGCACAGTGCCGGGAATATCACCGAAGATGATTGTGCTTGGGGAAGGGAGGCTATCATTGGGCAGGAACACACAACATGACTGCAACTCCAACTGGAGAGGAGATAAAAAAATAAAGGGCACATAAGTCATATTGATTAGGTCAGTGTCACTTGATAATGTCACCATTCCCCCACTGTGGTCTTCCAAAATAGTCAAGAGCAGCCCAAGAAAGCTGGAGAACAGGTGTAGCATTAACACTTTAATATATACTTCACAGTAACCTATCACCAAAGTTGTAAGGTACTTTTGACGAAATTGTAGTGGTTCTGGCCAACCCGTATACAGTAGGAGAGTAGCTCAGAGTACCAAAAAAACACCAGCTCATTTCCTGTAACCACAAGATGGCGCTATAGCTAATCAGCTTAAAAATGTAATTGCTCTTCCTTGCCCCATTCTACACTTCTGCACCATGTTTGGTGAAAATTGGCCCCAAAGATTTTGCACAATCCTGCTGACAGGTGGACAAAGACACAAACCGATGGACAAATTCCATCTAAATTCAATCCTTGGTGGAGGTTAAAGTGATAACAATAACAACAATAATAATAATGACAACTGAGAAAAAGTTGAGAATAGGAAAGGAAGAGAAGAGGCAAAAGAGGGAGAGATACGGTTACACATTCATCTCACACCATTTCCTCTTTAATATTCTTCAAAGGAGGTTTTGAAATTGGAATACTTTTGCACACTGACACAAGGTTTCTACCTTTTAAGAGCAGCAGGCAGGAAGAAAATCCATGGACACAGCCTGGTCTGCCACAGATCTTAGCAGGGTTAAGCTGTTAAGCAGGCAGATACACAGAAACTGCCAGGTTTTACACCGTGACTCTGGTGTCCCCCTTCAGCTCATTGCCTGACGTTAATGCTCACCTGCTGGACATCTTGCTTTAGTCAGACACATTACTTTTCTTGGACTAATTCTTATCAGAGATACTTACTGAAAAAGACATCAAAAGAAAGAATATCAGGCAGATCTTTAAAGTTTTCAAACTGTAACCCACAAATACTTGATTTTTAAAGAACCCCCGAGAACCTTTGCTCTTTGGTTCAGGCTGCAGTTGTAAATAATTATTTGTCAATAATTGCTTGCCTGGGTAAATAAAGGTTAAATAAATGAGAGAGAGAATCTTGTGGAAGAAATTAGCTGTAATATTCACGGCTATTTTCCATTCATGTGACTGCCTGTTGGTGGCCGCTTACAAACCCCCAACAGTTATATTTTACCAGTGGCACGCCCTACTGGAAGTGATGCTCCCCTCAATTGCGTATTGTAGTCAAACACACCAGAGACATAGCAAATCCCTTTGTAACACGGAGAGAGCAACAGAACGGCTGGACAGAGTCATGGCATTTTGTTAAAAGATTATTTATTTTAAAACACGTTTCACCACTAAAGTGACTAGAGTCAACAAACTTTCAAGGAGTTTTCTTTGGTGATTGCCACTGAGCAGTCCTATAATGTACATGTTGCTGGTAAGACACAGTGTTTACAGGGACACACTTGCTGTATGTCGTCCCAACTTCAAGGGCTGCCCAAAAGACTTTGGATTGGCTCTGCGATTCACATGAATTTTTTTCCATCCATTTTCACTATAAAACTTAGGAGACTGTCCTGACTCTCTGTGAGTGCAGCCTTTAGAGACGGACCTGCGAGTCTACTCCAAACATTTCCAACTTTTAATTTCTGAAGAGTTTAAACATTTATAAACAGAGGAAACAAAGAAGGCAAAAAGCAGTGATGGAGGGGAGCTGGTCATGACAATGATAGAAAGGCACAGAATGATGTCCTCAATTCACAAAAACAGCATCGTAAATGTTGTTGGCTTTACATCTTGTGGACAGACATTACAAAGCTTGGGTTAATGTACTGATGATGGTAGCGTGATGTTGTCATTTTGGCATTACTGGGATCTGCATATCTTTGGACTGTGGGAGGAAGCTGGACCCCCTGGAGAGAACCCACGCAGGCACATTGAATAAGAACAAATTGAATAATGGATAACATCTCATGTCTCTGCTTCCACTATGCAAGAGTTTGACAACAGCTGATAAAAATTTCAGAAATGTTTCAGATCCAAGGCTTTTCAGGAGCAGCCGAACAGGCCGTAATCAGTCCCCGTGTCCCCATGCGCATTATGGCAAGAGATGCCAGAGTAAGCTGAAATTTGGGCTGACTTTTCAGTGAGGTGCGCAGCTCAAACAAACTACCATTGATTTTCTGAATGGCAGTGGGAGGTGAGGGGCAGCAATCTCCAATGTAACCACTACGTGTAGATCCAACACCCTTAACCTTTAACATAACAAAGTCATAAAACAGTGAAATCATTAGCTAAATTGTAATTAACTGATTTTCAGGTTTAAAGTTGATTAACTGACTAATCATGCCAAGGATAAATTCAGGATAAAATGTGGTTCAAAGGTAAGCATGCAAGGGTTGTACCCCTGCGTACATGTGTGAGTTTAGTTCTCAAACTCCGACAGATAACATTAATTACAAATTCAGTCCATGGAAAATTAAACGTAATCTGACACTTGAACATTTACTGTTTCAAATGGGTCATTTCAGAGCACTGGTATCCTTCTGCATAGACCAATATAAATGACCAGCCCAACATAAATACACATTCTGTGTCTGATGGTTGACTGAAATCTTCACCATATATTACTGTAAACTTGAAGAGTCACATGAATTACACAGTCAATAATATTAGACACTAAAATAAATGCTTGCCAATGATGTTGCAGGCTGGTTCATTTCTCAAGGAAATTAGTAAGGTGTAGCTTTACAGCCAATTTGTAAATTAGCAACTGCATTATTTAGCTTCAAAAATGACGTAAATGCAAATATTTTTGTATCATTACAAAGGAAGGAGTATTGTGCATGGTACATCTGGGTTGTTTGAGAAAGGGCATTGAGAAAACTGCAACTTGATTTGCATAAAGACTACATTGTACCCCAAGAGGATGTGTTCACAAGTACTGCCTTACTACATGAGAGTTGACAAAAAATAATAACGTTCTCAAGAACTTACTCTAGAAGCACCACTGCCAGAGAGCACAATACAGTAAAACAGCATGTAATACATTTCATGGTGTTTGCTTATAACTTTCCTGTAGTTCTCCATGGCAACCCAAAACCAATGATGATGTCAAGTGTATTGAAGCTACAGGCTTGCCACATAACACAGTGAAATACTAACAATAGTCAGATAAAATCTCACAGATGACAACACAGGAAAAAGTTGAACAACTGAATGGCATTCCCAGGGCGTAGAGACCAGTGTTTCTAAATGTTTACACGACAGCAAAAAGGCTGAAAATGCTTCAAAGGGCTTGAGTATGTAATGGAAAAGAAAATGGCAAGCAAGTCCTAAACCTGGGTGATACAAAATTAATTTTTGGACAGATTTGTCCCCCCCTCCCCCCATTTTGCTGACAGCTAATTAAAAGCAGGGAAAAAAAAGAAACAATCTTGCTGTAATTCACAATGACAACAGTGCATGAGTCTGAGTGTGAGGGCAGTAAATTAAGCAACATTTACTTGAGTTCTTGAGTGAGGAAGATTAGGTTAAAAGGCTAGAATAGAACAACAGTCAACCAGGTTTGCGCACATCTAGGATCAGCCCCTGAACAACAAATGTCGCCAAATCACACAGTTTCTAGAATAAGAATGACTGCATGGAATGGCAAAGGCTTTAATGCTCTACCTGCTAAACGGATTTTAAAAAGTATATCAAATATACTGTATATGGGTTTCCAATACGTCTACGTCTCTGGTAACAGAGAAACAAGTGGGACCAAAACAGGAACCTTATTGTAGAATGTGATGAGGGACACTGAATGTCTGTGCTTAAAGTTCATCTTCTTTGGTGAACCAATAATGAATGCTGCAGTATAATTTCCTTTGTCAAGGGTAATGATGTGAGAACACTACATAAGACTCAGAGAACAGGAATGTTCAATCCGACTACCACCCACAAGAATTCGCGCTCACTGACATGGTGCCTTTGCACGGAAAATTCAACCTTCTCTGTAACAGTAAAACGATGGTCATTTAACAACAGAATATGAAACCTTCTGCACAATAAATATTAATCAGAAATGTGCTCGGAATACAAGTCTTGAACATGAACTTGGAATCCCTTAAGATTGTTCTGTTTTCTGTGCTACAGCTAACATCAGGTCACCCTGGTTAACCTCACAGGCCTCTCCCCGAATCCCTTTCTGTGGTCTCATGTTTGAGCTGTGACTCACACAAATGAATACAAATAGAAAAACATATACTTTCCCAACAAACACAACAGGGGTAACAAAGGGAAGCACTGGCATTGCTGAATGACGCTGACAGATCAGAAGAGAGAAATTGTCTGAAGTCAGAGTGTTTAATATGCATCACTGCTGTGACCACTGCCAAACCACTGACAGCATTTATTTTCCCTGACCACCACTATATCCCTCTGTCAGCCTACCCTTGTATGCATCTGTCCTTTGGTCAGTCTCATTGCTGTGGCCTGGGCATTGGTATCCAGGTCTCTCACTATGACCAGGCATTGATTCAGGGTGGAAAGTCTGTGTAGAGATGTTTTGACCGGAGCAAAGAGGGGAAAGAAAACCCTAGAGAGGTTGGAGGAGAGGGAGGGAGAGCAGTTGGAGTGAGTATAGGGGAATCCAGTGTTTGTGTTCAAGGTTATTATGTGGTTGCAAAAATAGTGAAAACAAAATCCTGAATGCTGCATGTAATCACAGGTCAAAACAAAAATTTAGAGCGTGTGCACATATATGTGTGTGTGTGTGTGTGTGTGTGTGTGTGTGTGTGTGTGTGTGTGTGTGTGTGTGTTTGAGTGTGTGTGAGCTATCACAATTTCAGGTGTAAAAGTTCAGTTGAGGTTGTGCAGGGTCATGTTTGGTATCCCACACAACTGTGTTTAACAGCTCTGTAACAGGCCAATAAACACAGCGATGGAAGCAGTTAGCCTACTTGACAATGTCCCATAGCCTGTAGTGGGCATGGCAAGTCCGTGTGTGTGTGTGTGTGTGTGTGTGTGTGTGTGTGTGTGTGTGTGTGTGTGCATGTGTGTGAAAAGAGAAAGAATGGACAAAATCAGGACAAGAAACTCACAGGTACGCCAGGATGACCAATAGTTGTTCCGTCACATGCTTAGGAGGGGTAAGCCCACATTTGCAGCATGGAACTACACTCACAAGCCAATTACAAGGCCCAGCAAACTAAATCATATTTTCATCCATAATAGGATAGTGGAAAATGTGTATTATGTGAGGATAAACCCATGGAAAGGCAGCTTTTCCAAGCGCAGCAAAAGGAACATTCTAAAATGAATTTAAAAATAGAAATGGGCACAAATAATAGCTGAAAGCCAGGGGTATAATTGCTGTGTGGAATATCTGTTACACAACTCTATCCTCTGTGGGGTTCAGGATAATATGGAATAAATCTTTAGAAAAAAATGACAGATAGATGGAAATGACTCAGGTACAACAAACAATTAATACAGCACAGGGTTCTTCAACACATTTGTGTGTCAGTGCACAAGTATGTAACCTATGTTTTTATAATGGCTTGGGTTCCACATGAAGTTTGGATAAGGGGAAGGGTATGTGGAGCTGTAACACATTAGTAGAAAGGATTTAAAAAAAAAACAACAACACATGATTATAATAAAGATTTAGATTCAAGTCTACTGTTGGTTAAAAATTCAAGAATGGCAGGTGAGTCAACAGAAACTACAGTTGTCAAAAGAGGAGTAAAAAAAAACACCTTTCTTTATTCCTTTTTGGCCGATGACATCATGTCATACCAAAGTGAAACTAAAACTTTCAACATAACAAATGAAGTTAACTGTAAATTGCCCTAGACTGCTTCAGTTACCCAATGCCTTAAATGATAGATTCATTCAGGAAGACTGAGGGACAATGTGTGTGTGTGTGTGTGTGTGTGTGTGTGTGTGTGTGTGTGTGTGTGTGTGTGTATTCGGGGGCAGGGTGTACCACTCGCTGCACACTCTATTAATATACTTCAAAAACTGCAGAAACACTTTTCAATTTTGACTAGGAAATCTTTGTTAAAAAAAAAAAGATTGAAGTCATTCATCTCCTTATGAGGCTGCACGTGTCAGGTTTTAACTGCAAAAACATGCTCAAATGACATACCACACACACACACACACACACACACACACACACACACACACACACACACACACACACACACACACACACACACACACAGAGTCTTTCCATTACATTCACTGAACTAACTTGCATTAATTTCCCTAACCCTATAAGGAAGTTGAGTCTTCACAATTAGACCATATAAACAGATTTATGCTGCCTCAACATGAGGAATACCTACTATGTACACACTGTTGTATCAAGACATAACAAATCACTCATCACTCAAACTGACAGTGAGGAACTGGGGCTGTTCTGTGTAAGTGAGTGGCAGTTGTTTTTGCTCAGTTGTTACCAACTTGGCGGCCGAGTCACAAACAATTTAATTTTAGTGCCAAACAGTGCACTAAGGTATCTTTCAGTAAAGGCAAACATTAGGCAATGCAGTACAAAATCTTGATAGATTGTTTCATCATTTCTGCCTTGGTTCAGAGTTTGACAGGATTTGCACTGCTGTGCCACATCCATAATTCACTGCACTTAACTGGCTCTCCATAGAGAATGAAGGGAATCCATCCTTCAGTGGATTTGGTGTGCAAGCTGGTGTGGCCAAAGCTCTCATTGTGTATTGCAAATGGAAAGCAATTTCAGCAGCTGACAACAAGACTAGTTATCTAGTGAACGATGGTGGTTACTGGTGTTTATGTTGACTTTTGCTCCCTGTGAACTGTAATACTTGTACGATCAGAAACTGACCTAAGGGAGAGGATTGTATTGTTTTTAAGCAATAGTCTGGATCCTAGCATCTGCAAAGTGTTCATTGAAACAGCACTGCTGAATTTACTTTCGAAGTTTATATCCCAATGACCTTACCCACATTCCAAAAATCCAACTGTTGCATTTTGCGACAGTAAGTGCTGCTTTTCAACATTATATCCTTGGTACACAGAGAAAATGTATCATTTGGTTAGATTTTTCAGATGCAAGTGTGCAATCTGTCAATGTGCAGGCATTATTCACAAGGTGGAAGTACTGCAACAGAACACTGCTGCTCCTTCGTTGTTAAAAATCTCAGTAAGCACACTGACAGACACAGGATTCCGCCCCAACAACAGTGATTTTTGAGTGACAGCCTGGTTATTTAGTAGGTGACCATTGCTTATCCTGAGACTTAGAACACTGATCCCGTCATCTTAAGCCTTTAAATGAACCAGGATCTTCTTACACTTTGATCTACAATCAGTCAGGCACTAATTCAATCTGGATTCTGGAACAGGAAGCCAGCATGTGCTGTCAGGAATAAATAAATAAAAAACTACTGGAAAAAAGACAGATGAACAAAAAATCTTGAAACATATCCATTTGGAGGGTACTTTGATTAAATGGTAAGATGCCTAAAGTTTTTTTCTTTGTATACTTCTTTCCTCTCATCCATATCTGGCGTCACATCACAGAGCTCTAAACATGGGACTCTTCCATTTTTTTGTGGCATGTTCTGCTCAGTTTTATTCCTGATCACAGCTTCATCAGATTTTGTTACAATCCCAGCCACATGTGTGGACCCTTTATCAAATCTCCCTTTTTAAATACCCCCCAAAATGTCCCTTACTTCCTCATCCTCTGAGCAGCAGAGGGAGCATAAGATCTGGCTTGTGTAGCATTTCTCCCTTGAGCTTTTGTGAAGATGGTTTATCTGGTTCCAGCAGAGCAGGTTCTAATAGAGAGGAAGCAGAGGGCCAAACACACTCAGGCTTTAAAGGGTTGGGGCCATGTGGAAATGGCCTACATAACGACAGGAGGCTGCTGGGATCACGAGACTAACAAGTGAGGGACTTCACTTTGAGTTCAATGGAGGATTGCAGGTCTATTCCAAGGAGCATCTTCATCTGTGACTGTAAAATAATCACTCTAAAATCAAAAAAACATTTGAAAAAACACAGACAGCAGGAAAGATGAGAAGCCCATCATACCCCGACAGACAAATGAATCCTATATACCACAAGAATACAATCTTAAAAAACAATGCAGTGTGAATGGTGTGCATATATGAATGAATGTGGAAAAAAAAAGTTTGAGTATTTTCAGTGCGATCTTTCTCCTTTGCAAAAGTACTGTTTATTCAAATAGATTATTTTTTGGCGAACTACTTTTGAACAACATTTTGACTGTTCAATATGACAGATAAAGTTTCTTTATACATTTCATACAATTTTCTTGAAATATATATTTTCAGGAGCGCAGTTGCCTTGCTACAAATTTTTAACTAAATATAATTTCTGTCAGTCATCTAACTCAAACCCAGCAATGAAATACGTGTCTGACATTTAACCTGTGGCTCTGTGGTCAGATCCGCTGTTGGACTTATTGTTTTCATATCACTGTAGGGAAGAGAAACTTGGAGGACACAGCTCTGTACAGACCTCAGGAAAGCACAAACCCTGTCGGCCAAGATCACTCTCTGTGGAGTGACCCCAGAACATGTGAAGTGCACACACACTCTTACACATAAACTTCTACATTCAAATGTGTATGTGCTTCTCACACATTTTTCTCCCTTCCTCTAATCCGCACGCACGTACACATGCACACACACATAATAAGCAAACCATGACACACAGGAAATCACCCAGAGATAGAGAAGAGGAAATTAGAAACACCCTCTCTGCATCCCTGGTGAAAACATTTGCAACTCTGGAGCAGAAAAATCTCCATGGAGGGATCGGCAGCAAACGGAAAACACATCCCTTTGTTTTTAAAAACCTGATACCTCTCCAAATGTAATCTTCCTGTGCCTGCACCAGACGGGACGCTGTGTTTCCTAAGTGGCCGGTCAGATGAACAGAAGGTCCGCAGAGCAACCCCCCAACCACACACACAAACCTGGATACCCCACCCACTGTTAACCTTCTGCTCCCCCCTTCTCCTGCATAGCCTACATTTGCAGCTCTGTCCAAAACACATTTGGAACACAGGGTGTAATAGTATAAATAGTGTCTCCCTGTAGATTTAGATGATTAATGTGTGTATCTGAAGATGACACTGTGCAGATGTGCATTGTGGTGCATAGATGTACACATATTAAGTTTGTTGCAACCTCAGAAAGCTGTTTTCCTCCCTAATGTCTATGAGAAAGGCATTTAAGCGTGATGCCTCCTGACAACAGATGGGCTAGGTCTCACCCACATGCCACCACAAGCAATAAGCTCGCGGCCTGGCACAGGAGCACAGCCAGGCAGGCAGCCATCCCTGCGGCCCTGCATTCCTCTCTCCCAACACTGCTTACAGAAGCTGACAAGCACTGGAGGTCTCCCTGGCTGAGGTGGAAATCTGCAAAAATAAACGCTTTAGGTGACATGAAGGCTTTGTTTGTTTCTGCTGGCCCGGCTGTTTGTGTTAGCGCAGTGGGTTAATTGCAACTTTGATCGCTGCGTTTATTGATCCAACAGTGGCCTTAGGAGTGCGGCTGGCCTGGGCTGCTCCCACCCCCAAGCTCAAACAATCACCCCTCTGCCACCCCAGCATGCTGAGACACTACAGATGGGGTCTAAGGGGTGGCCAGGGCCAAAGTAGGGCTGAGGATAAACTTGGGTGGGGGTATGGGTGCACTGATTCTACAACTGAGCTCAAGGCTGAACACACAGGGTGTGTACTTCAAATAGGCTGCATCGGCTGATAGAGTGGTAGGACATATTTCATTGAGAAATGAATGATTTGGACTGGAATGGTCTGAGATCAGGGTCTAACTATAGCCTGTGCCATTATACAGCTGAGAGTTTAGACAGAAGCTTCAACTACACAGAACTGATGGTGATCAGGTTGGACTGTGGTTGAGTGTATAAAATAGGCTTAACTTGGTTTGTTTGCAGCAGTGGTGTGACCTCACAGTTTTACCCAGTGCAATCTTAAGTGTCTGTGATTATGCTACACAACAATATGTAATCCTAGGCCACACTGTACGGGGGGTGATGTACTTCCGATGAGAAGAGCCAGAGTTATAAGCCATTCTGAAACTCTTGAGTTGACCCATGTTTGGCACGGCTTTTGCTTTTTTTCCCAAGATGAAGGGTGGATGCGTTATCAAGCATTTTAACCTGATCCACTGCTTGAAAATTCATAATCACATTCACAGATCAGGGTAAAGAACATGCATTGCACTTCCCCTACATTTCTTAATTGTCCCACTTTATAAACTAAGACTGTGGATTGAATCATCTAAATAGCCGCAGGGTATCAGATATCTAATGTGACTGACACTCAAGGGCTCTACTGTGTGGTTCTAGACACAAGAGATTCAAGTTCAGCACTTCTCCATTGTAGACCAGTGACAGGGTCAAATGTGTGTGCCGTCAGTGGACACACAGACACACATCAAGTAAACAGCGAGTGACACATCTACTGTTACAATAAGGAGTCTTGATTTAGTTCAGACAATACCAGGGAGGATAAATGTGTAATCAAGAGAGAATGTAACCCCCCTTCTTTTTCCCCCTGTGCATACCATGTAAGCCTCTCTGTTCCTCTCTTCCTTCATCTGTACTCGTTCTCAGTCTCTCTCTCTTTGTGGAAATATTTGTGAAGGCTCAGTGTCAAGAGAGACACTGTGCTGTGCCATGAGCATTAACCTTAACACTGGTTGGCACTACAGCCTTTCACTTCTTTTCTTTCAGTCACAACAGAAGACTGCAAGCTATAATAAAAGCTTAATCCTTTTCCAGTGCTAACAAAACAAAAAAATACCATACTATTTCATACTACAGAAGAAAAACTGATATAATTCAATTGAAATAGATCAGAAGATACAACATTTTAGTTTTTTGGATGAATTTTGAAAAAAGTCAGAGTTTCGATTAAAATCATTACAGTTAGAGTAACAAAAGGTTGTAATGTTGAAAAAAGCTGAAAATGTTTAAGAAAGAGTATGCTCTAGGAGTATGATGCTGGTTATAATGCCTGTTTTGTTCTCATTAACATTCTACTAACTTGCAAAATACTGTACCAAATATTATATGAAGACCAAATATTGAAAGAAAAGAAAGACATAAATTGTTTGTGGTTTGTAGTAAATAATAATGTAAACCTATCAGTGCTTGTCCATTAGAAAAAACTACAGACTATCCATCAGCGCTAACAACAAGCTCGGCATACTTTGACAGCCTGACCATTTATAAATTAACACACTGTCAAGGACACACTGCTTAAGGTGGCACAAAATATTAGTTGTAACTGTGAATCATTGTGGGCCTGACAGACAGGGAGGATGAGGTGTTGAAGAGAGGGACGATAGGATGGGATGGAAGGATGGTGGGATGGGGGGGGGGAGTAATGTGCCTGCAGAAAATGCTCCAGTCGAAGGTCAGATCCTGTTCATGGAAACCATCTGGCCAGCTCCATCCGAGCCACACCAAACATGTAGTGCTCACGATCCTCCTCTATCTCTCCCTAACTCACTCACTTTCTTGCCTTACAAGTCACCCTCTGCCTACTTTTCTCGTCCTCCTAACCCCTGTTCATTTCCATCACCTTACCTTTCTACCCCACTGATTTTCTCTACTTTTTCTCTCTCAGAAAATATCCTACTCATTAATGCATAGCAGCTGCAGGGAGCAGTGTTACTTCATTTTTCCATGGCAACGGCCTCTCTGTTTCAGGAGATCCCATTTCAGTTTTGGTAGCAACGTGCTCCATTGCCAGCACTGAACACATTCATGTGTTAAATAGAAGGAATTATTGAAAAATTCCTGAAATAGAATCACCTTCCCAATCACTTGCAATTATTATCAGGACCCAGAGAGAACACGGGTGTCCTAGGGGAGAACAAAGAGGAGAAGAGGAGATGACAGGATGAAAAGAAGCAAGGATAAGAGGTATGGAAAAGGAGGTAGGGTGGGAAATTGGTGAACCAAGGTAAAAACCAAGAGAGCAAAGTGAGCAGTTCAGAAGTAACACAGTAATGTGATGGAGTGAGCACAGGAAGTGAGGGTGAGGGTCAGAAATCCAAGGCTGAGGGCAAGTGGCCATTTCAAAATGTTCCAGGCCACTTTGGCGGCAGCGACAATTGCAACACTGCCCTTCAGCCCTAATGTGAAGTGACTTCAAAAATAACACCACCTACACATTTTATGGTTTTGCATGACTCTTTGGGGAAAACCACACTCTCCCCCTTATTGTGTCCATAACAAGAATGATCAGTGCTGTCGTAATGTCAAGGACACTACACCACCTCGTGCCTGAGGGACTGAGCTTTGATGGTACAACCCTCTTACCTCACTATGCCTGTTGCAATGGCACACCACAGACACTGGTCTTTCTTATTCTCTCAAGAGACTCTCATTCTCTAAGTCCATCATTTCCTGAAGATCACCCAAACTAATTAACTACTGTGCAAGAGTGCCGGATCTCATCTGTCCCAAGTCGTGATTTTCAAAAGGTATACAGTATTTCTAACAAATGTTTCTTTCTTTGAGCCCATGGCTTGTCTGTTTTCCATCTGCGTTTATCATTGGTAGTGGAGCAGATTAAAGAAAGCCACACTCTAATGGCTTTGGATACGTTACGAATAATGATTTGTCCATTTTCGTTGCTTGGTGGAAAGGAACTATCAAACCTAACAGTGTAACAGGAGACGCGGGTCTAACATACAGAGAGAAATAGGAAGGCTTTGCATTCAAAGCCATCAAAGAACCAAGAATTATTTCTGGGGTTTGGTTGAAGCATTAGGCACAGATAGATTGTGACACTCGAGGATTCAGATAATAATCTCTGTTTTAACCACGCATGATGGGGGACATCATCAGGAATCAGTGCAAACTACATCTATCATCAAAAATGACAAGTATGGCATGCAGAGGGATATTAGAGCAGAGAGCTACAAATAGAAAGTGTGAATATGCTGCTTTTTCCAGCTGCCACTCTGGTTTTAGACTTTGAGCGGTATGTCTGTAAAACATCATACAAGATATATCAAGTGCAGAGTCACCATGACAAATAGTGCAGCACAGTGGGACACAACCGCTTACACAACTCCTCTTGAGGCTACACTGTTTCTTGAGGTATGATAAAGACAATGCAAAAAAAAAAGAAAAAGAAATCCAATTAGACCTTAAAGAAATTAAATTGTGATCAGATGAGTTTTTGTCCTTGTCTTTCCTGCTGTTTTCAGATTTTTTTTAAACTGCTAACAGAACTACTTACTGGTGTACAGTGTTTTAAAAATGTTATTAGGTGTCATTTATGGCTGCACTCCAACAATTTAAAATGTCAGTGTCTTTTGCCAAACTTTAATAATTGTTATGGAGTCAATAACATTTTCACTCTGCCTAAGCAATGAGCCTGCTAGCTAACAAAACAAAGGCAACAGTTCCAGTACTAGTTGCCATGTTTTTGGTTAAGGCAGAGCAGCAGTTTTCTTAGTGTCATGATGACAACATAACAATACAGTGAAACCTATATTAGGTTCAGAATTTATGAAAAAAAACTGTCTTTCAACTTTTATCGAAATTTTTTAATGTAATGACGTGATGACAAAATTACCTTGAATTTGGTCATGTAACCTAAACACAAAATGGTGATATACCTCCCAGCATGAAGGTGCACAACAATCAGCTACTATTGTAGCTAAGGTCTGCCAATACCGCAAGACTGTAAAACATCTTATTGCCTCATTGTCCAAATCAAAACAACAGCCGATGTCTGACCAGAACTATTTAGTTACTCATTTAAAATCTTCCATTCTTCTCTCTTCTGTAAAAGACAGAAAGAAATAAATGCCAAATTGGGCACAAGTATAGCAGAAGTGTGAGCCATTAGGCATTCGGTTTATATGACACCAACATAAATGGAGTGGTTTTAGGTTTGGGATATCCAAGGCCTGGGGTTCCAGCTGTCAGGTAGTTGGTAGTTTGGTCCGCTTCTACTCCCATGTCAACAGGACTGTCCGTTTCCTAATTACTGCTGCAGTATGTGGTGTGGTCCTAGTCACACAGCCAAAGGGGACAGAAGAAAGTGGAGGCAATGACGGGCTCACCAAACTATTAGAGGGTTGAGTTAACTTTTGAGGGAGTACTGTAAACAGTTTGATGGGCTGACATAGGCCCTGGGCTCTGGAACATTATTTCAATCCACATACGTCATGCTCCCTTTCATGTTTGAATGACATCAGTTTGTGTGGTCCCAGCGATGAGAATTGAGAACGCTCATTAGCGTCTACATCACTGGTTATGGTTTACATGCACAAGAAATTTTGACAAAAATTGATATTACTTCAAATCACTTATTCACCTGCATTTTTTATTCTCGGGACAAGATTATCCTTGTTGCCAAGGGTAAACACAACTTCTACACACCTGTAGTAACCTCTCTTTAAATGAATGTAATGAATACATGATGAAGTATGAAACAACAAATAAACTTATGACTGTGACTAAAACTATAACCTCTCTTGGGACAGATGAACAAACATGTTTGAGTGCAGCTCAAGGAACGACTGTTTTTGTAGCAACAACAAATGTAGAAAATGAGAAAGAGAAGACAGGGCAAACAAAGGTAAAGCAAAAATACAAAACTGGTTCTCTGAAATCTGCTTTGATTACTTCTGAATGGCATACACTGTATAATAAGTGTAAATATCTTGTACATTTTCCATTCATCTTTGTACATTATAACAAAGTTATGTCTAAAATAGAGGCTGACATTTTGGAAAATGTGAACGTGAACGGACAAAGGGCCTGTTCCAACCTGGTGTTAAGATGAATCCTGAGTGATGTGATTACAAGTGGATAGCTCAGAGTACATGTGTATCTGTGTGTATGCCAGTAAACATGTAAACTGCATCAAGCGAAGGCTTGTTAAAATATTGTTCAGCATCTCTCAATGTGATTCAGATGCGATTGTTGTAAAAAGGGTTCAGCAAACTGGTCTAGTCAAGCTATACAATAAAGCCATGCAAGGGAAAAACTCAACTATCTAGTCAGAGGCTTTGACAGCAAAAACAGGAATAACCAGCTGGTCAACAAGGAAGTTCACCTGCTACAAAGATAAATGAGGCACTCACATAGACATCTGTATAGAAGAGAAGTTAATTGGTTAACAGGGGCATGAAAATGCCAGCTACAACCACACAGAGCAAAGATGGGCAGAGCTTTGCTGAAAACTACTTTAAAGTAACAGAAGAAATGGAGGAAGGAAGAGTAGATTTACTGTAAAAATAGGAAGTGGGAAAGGTGAAATATTGACAATCACTCAAAAAATAGTGTAATAAAAGGCTCACTGTCCAAAATCACGAGTAGAAATGGTAATCTAGCACACCTACTCCGCCCAAATATGGTTATCATGGTAGAGACAATGCTTTGGTACCTGTAGAGTAAGGCGTTTGACAGCATCCCAGGCATGGGCAATGAGCTCCTTCATTCTCTCCTCTGAGGTTGTCAATGATTCCGTTGGTGCAGTGTCAGGCATCACTTTCATTGGGATGGAAAGTGGACGTGATTCTGGGAAAGGGAGGAAGTACAAAAATAAAAGTGACATTGTCAAAAAAAAAAAAAGGTTGGACATCATTTTTCCATTAGTATTAACTTTTTGTCTTGTCGTGTACTCCAGCACATTGTAAAATGTAACATAAAATCAATACACAGGACATGAGAAACTGTCCAGTATTTATCATTCACTTTTCATTTGCTGCACAATATCACACTATATGGTATTTAAGTGACACTTCGTTAAGGTGATGTAATGTTGGCATACAGATTTCTTGTCTCCTACAGTGGGAGAAAGAAATATGAAAACTGAGAGAACACAGACGGAGACAGACACACGCACGCGCGCACACACACACACATACACAATGAGTATACTAGACATGACATGTCCTTGAGTGCCTCCTGTGGTCCAGACGACAGACAATTGTCTGTGCTGATAGTCATGGCAACAGCTAAGCACACAAATCAGACCGCAAAAAGACCCTCCTTTTGACCTTTTGACTGACTGCAGCTGAGGCTGAAGGTTGACACACTCCAAAAATGATTGAGAGACAGTCACGGTTCAAAAAGTGACGATTAAGAAGAAGTAAAGCACTGAAGCAGAAACAGAGAAATGAGACCGGCAAATACAGACAGAACATACTCTCTACCAGGTTAGCCCCAGTTCTGTGGATGTTAAAGCCATCAGGACTTCAGGGATAAGGGAAGGGGGGGGGTCTCTCTGAAGACACATTAAGACATATTCCGTTATTTAGGGTCTGCCTTGCTCAGCAGCTCAATCCCACAGTTGTCATGAAATACCAGTGATGTCACGGCACCACCATGCCTCCTCCGACGCCATGATCCAAAATATCACTAAAACAGCTAAGTGGGTTGGCATGGCAACAGGAGTGATTTTGCAGAGACAACGGACAGACAGACCAGTAAGTTACCTAGTTTTTGTGGTCACTGTGGCAACCTGCCTAAGCCCTGTGCGTGCTTGTGTGTGTGTGTGTGTGTGTGTGTGTGTGTGTGTGTGTGTGTGTGTGTGTGTGTGCACGCACGCAGGCTGAGTGACTAAGCTCACAGGTGCATCCATGTAAGTTTTTGTGTGTATGGAGGAAAACAGACTGAGGGGCGAAATCATCGTGTCTGGACTCTGAGTATTTTCTCACACTCGGCATCCAGGTGCAGCACTTGGGGACTATGAAATGGATTGTATTTGTCATGAATCCTATAATCAGAATTGCATCATTGCTTACGATGTGCAGGACTATGACCGCACTGTATTTAAGTACACTTGACAACCCATAATTTCCGAACTGATAGTCTATACTGATCTATACAACTAACACAAGTGCTCTTATACTTTACCAAATACTCACAGATATGACACAAATGAACTTTGATGGGACAGACTGTGCTTCATGGAACAGGAGTGAAGCAAGGAAGTGATGCATCAGGAGTGAAGCATAAACTGCTGTGATATCACTGAGTTGTCAATAGTGTTTTGTTGTGAAAGACTGTATGTAGGTTATAAATACTCCGACCACACTGCTAAAGAGAGCAATTTACTCTTCCATTCTACAAGCATCTGTTCAGACATGAGAAGCTCGATGGTTCCCTCTCTCTCTCTCTGTCATGTGGCCCAAGTGTCTAGACCAAGGAGACTTTAAATCAAGAATTGGATATTTGTGTGTGTGTGTGTGTGTGTGTGTGTGTGTGTGTGTGTGTGTGCGTGTGTTCTTGTACTTGCTACATATTGAGGACTAGAACATGTTATCAACTATCAGACTGAGAACATTTTTGGAAAGTGAGGACATTTTAGCCGGTCCTCACATCTTCAAAGTGCCGTTTGAAGGTCAAGACTTGGTTTAGGGTTGACGTTAGAATCAGGTTCAGGTTAGATTTAAGGTAAAGGTTAGGAACAGGCAGTCAGTTGAGATGGTTAGGGTTAGGGTAAGGGGCTAGGGAATGTATTATATCAATCAAAAGACTTATAAAAATATAAGTACAAGGATGTGTGTGTGTGTGTGTGTGTGTGTGCGTGTGTGTGTGCACGCGTGTGTGTGTGTGTGTGGACACCAATGTTCAGGGATGTGTTTTTCTAAGTGCGCTCTAACTAACTCTATCCATGTAAGGCCACATTAACTTATATGGGTAAATACAAAAACATAAACATATGACAGCACATTAAATACACACACATATACATACTGTACATATATATATATATATACACACACATATATATGCATTTATGTGTGTGTATATATTATATTTTATAAGATCCCCATTCTTCTTCATCAGCTACTCTACATATATACACATATACGTGTATGTGTGTATGTATGTATGTATGTGTGTGTGTATATATATATATATATATATAGATACACACACACACACACACACACACACACACACACATATGTGTAACACACACAATCAGACTGCCAACACACATTAAGACAGCCATTTTATTATTAGCTAATAGCCAAGCTTGTGAAGCTACTGTCAAGGGCTAACAATGAAAGGACTGACGTTAAAATGCTGGCTAGGAAGTGAAGTTATCAGTCCTGCCTGTTGCTCATATCAATTCATGAAGTCAAGGCATCTATTTGTCTGAAAAATATTGATCCTTTAGACCTTAAAGGTAACCTTGACCTGAAAGAGGGGACTTTTTTTAAATTAGGGGTTGGCCAGACTGTTAAAGGTCTTCCCGAGAGAAAGTCTGTTAAGCCAATCAAAAAGTATGCTGAAGTACATCACAGGCAGTTAAGAATGCAAGCACGGCCTGCGTACAGCTCTCTGCTTGTTAATCTTGAGGTCATTATTTGAAATGAAACTGCCATATCTCATTATAGTGACTTGGCGCCCTGCTATTTCTCCTGGGAGGGGATTGAGAGAGAGAGAGAGAGAGAGAGAGAGCGAGCGCAAAAAAGAGAAGACTGAGATATAGAATGACAAAGAAAGAACAAAAGAGTTCTAGAGTCAAATGAAAGAGAAATATGACAGGAGTGCCCAAAGCTCTTAAACCTGCTTGGGCCTAACAAGTCCTGAGAGTCCTCTTTAGAATGGGTTTATTCCCCCTGACTCGTGCCATCTTAGCCATCAGCTCATTTTCACCCTCCGTTAGGCCGTTGGGCTAATATTGGCCAAAACTTAACCCTGACCACACACCCTTCCTCTCACTAGTCCCCATGTGTTTTGCTCACTCTCCTTGGCCGCTCCCTCTGTCTTTCTTATGGTTTGATGGGTGTGTGAAGCAGCTAGCCCAGTCACACATAAACATTCTAGTGACCAATGGTGATTATTCATCCTCTTAACAGCTCCATCATATCTCCCAGGTGGTAAGTTTAGCCTGAACAATCTAGGAGCAGTCTATCTTGTCTCATAATACCACTTTTGCTCCTCAAGAGGCAACAGTGAGATACTGTATGGCTCTACTGCAGTGTGGAGAAGCCTATACTAAACCGTATTTTCATGGGGTTTACCTATGATCAGAGATTTTTGCTAGTGGCAGTGGAGAAACTGGGTTCGAACGTAAGTCCAGATAACTTCCTACCAGTGTGAGGGATAGCAGTCCCTTCAAAAGAAACTCATTTCAGCCAGAGCAATCTCAATTTTTCCCCCTCATAAACCAAAGCATTTGATGAGAGATGGAAGTTGGAATGTACGTTTGCTGATAAAGTTAAGGTTTCACTTTCAGATCACACTTCGAAAAAAAACAAAACAACCCAAACTTTTCACATTACACATTCACTGTTACACAAAGCAACACTCTCCAATACAGTTTTAAGTGATCTAAACAGCAATGGCATTAAGTATTCATATGTACTTAACAAGTGATTGAGAAACGTAATCACACAAACAGACTCATTAAGGGATCTTAGATTTTTCCAATGCTGCCTGCTATCTATCTGCTATGTTCCCTATTACAAATGGTTTACAGTGAGTTGAAGTGTTGTATATTCTGTTACAGCTGTGTGCAGAATGCAGCAGTGAGGCTCTTTGATAAACCTGCCCGCCTATTTGTTTTGGATGCAAGTTGGTGTTTATTTAAATATTTATGCGACCATTTGTTACAGCGCTATTGAATCTGCCATGAAAATGTCCTTGTGGCCGGAGTGGATGAGGGGTTTGCATGATCTCTCTTCCTGCCAGCTGTGATTTAGGAAGACGTTTAAATACAGGCATATGTATGAACAGAGTCAAAAGCAAAGAGATCAGTAACATTTCTGTATCTCCCTCATCAACATTACAGTCAGAGTACAGAGTGACACACATCTTTATCCAATCAACACAATATTCAGAGACGATACTTATCTAAATGAGAGCAGGACTTACGCCAGACATATTATGAATCTGCATTTGAAGAGTGAAGCTGTGTGACACTAACACCCTTTGAAACATGGGCTGTGGAATCATCTGAGCCCACACTGTTGCTGTTCCTGTGCAGTCTGAAATAAACCCCCTCAAGCTTGCATACTAATCCACACAATGTCTGATGAACCACAAGTCAACCCCAACTTCCCTCTCTGCTCCTCTCAGTTCAACCTCAAAACCTTCAGCCAACATCCACAAGGTCTAATACCCTTATCATTCACAAAAGCAGAAAAGGGATACATGAAGACAAATTTATTCCCCAGTGATTGCTCTGTCTGTCCTGGAGTCTGTGAGAGGTTTGTGCCGGCTCCTCAGAGAGGCCCAAGACCTTCAAATCTTGCATTTGGGGTCCCCTACAGACTGCAACCATTCGGCTCAGGCAGGGGGCTCCTATCTCATTATTCCTCATTTTTCTTGTTTTCTTTCCCCTCTCCAACCATCATTACCTTGATAAATTATTGACTGTAGCAGAAAAATTAAACTATATAAACTCCACAATGAAAATATTATCCCCCTCTGAAAAGCCCACAGCAGCCAATAAAAACCTGCCTGACTTCCATCAGGCTACTAGGACTTGGATTATAGTTATGTATGACTGTGTAGTTCTGCCTGAAGACCTCCCCTCACTTCACTCTCTTCCTCATAAATTTGTATATGCATGTATATATTCTTTTTTGCGTGCTGCTTCTTCCTCCAAAGTAGATGAATCTGTGTCTTTCCAGAATGCATCTCTCTCAACCATGATTCTTTCATTTCTCTTCCCAACCTCCTGGTTTTTGCTGACACATGATGATTGAGATCCCAGAAAAGCCATCGAGACAGGAAAGACCACCAACACATATCATCAACTACCTTGCAGACTAACAGTGCGAACAATACAAATGTCTCCCTTTCTCTCTTTCTCTGTAGTCCTCCTGGTAAACAGGAAAATTGTACCTAATCCCATCATCCAGACCACTAGCAGACAGGAACAAAGACAACAGTTCTTGTTCCAACATTTAGGAAGCCCGGCCAGATCGGAGGATAGGTTTCTCAGCAAAAGAAGTATGCTTGCAGAGTGCCAACAGCTAATTTTAGGATAGAAAAGCAAAGCCAGTGAGATCATTACTCTGGTAGATGTTAGAGAACAATGAGAAGCTTGGGATTCAGGAGGTTCTCGATCAGAAACACGATGCTTCTGCCAACAAGAACACTCATTAGGGACAAATAAAGAAAATATTTAGAGGCTAGTTTTATGTGAACCAATTTGTGGTGTAATTGTGCGGGCAGACAGAAAGCAACCTCAAACTGAGGAGCAACGACTTGTTTTCAAACATTCGCTAAACTGGCTTTCTTGTAAAGGACAATCCCACAAAGCACTATCATCAACACTTCCGTGATGGTGAAACCAAGTGACACTAAAATAAATGTGATGCAAGTTAAATGACCAGTATAAAAGAGGTCGAAAACTAGCATTTATACAATGTGAGATGAGGTCATTAGATCTAATAGTCATTAGAAAGACAAACGATCCCCTTCGATGAGAAATGTGAGAGCCAGTCTTGGGGTTTATTAAGAGGAAAATAGTTATGACGTTCTGTGATCAAAGTCAAAGTCTCTATCACCCACCATAAGTGGCGCTGCTCCAATAGAGCCAAAACTGGTTCTGAAACTCAGCAGTGTATTTTAGTGTATTTAACGTGTACAGAGCAAAACCAGAAAGGAAAAGAGGCAGAGTGAAACATTTAGTTGCCAAATAGAGTTGAGTGGATATGGGTTCTGAGATTTGAGCTGGGCAGCCCCACAACTACGGTATGATATCACTCTGCCCTCAGCGCTTTCTGGGGAAATGATCTGCAGTGAACTGGTTCTGTGTGTCTCTGTACATTTGCCTACACATTAGCAGGCACCTTCCAAAAGCCTGCAGGAAAGTCCCCCTTGATTACAATGAAACTGTAGCTAGGCTGAATATGGTAACAAAACAACATAACACTCTCTTTACATCATAAAAGTGCAAGGCATGTGTTCAAATGGCCAATTGGAAGCAGGGACATCTAGCTAGTACAATTGTTCTGAGGAGGCTTTGAACTGCTTAAAACTCTGAAAATGATTTTCTTTCAGTGGATTATACTTTACTCTGTTAATTCCCTGAAGTGATTTCTGTGGGGAAATCAATAGCTCCAGTGGAAAACTGATAATCAAAAGGCACAGAAAAATCCGCTTTTGCCAATTGACAACACACGACTGGAACAAAATACGACTTTACATCGTCTCATATCTTGCGCCTCCAGCCATTTAATTTTGTAACAGCATTTCACACGACCTCTCTCTGCACATGTAACCTGTTAACTTAATTTTCCAATTGACCATTTTAACACCATGTCAATGTCAGTGGTGTATTATGAATAATGTCAAACCTTTGTGATGCAGTCTTCCTTTCTAGTGCTTTGGGGTGTCATATAGGGCTTCTTACCATCAAAATAGCATTTACTTGCCTTCTCCTCTTGTTTATGAAAATGCAAGCTAACCCCCCCCCCCCCCCCCCCAAAAGACAGGTTTAGGTGCGGATCAGAGTTTGGATTAACTTTCACCTGGCCCAAATGTATGTGCTATGAAACACAATGCAGAGGGGGCTGTTTAAAGCGGACCAAAGTATTCAGGTATGACATTTCTCAAATGGTTCACAGACATATTCTGAGTAATCAAATTGTTGTATTCTCCAATTTTTTGGAAAGAAAGGTTGATGTCATTCAAGGCCTTTCTATTCAACATAATTTGTGAGTGTTCTGTTATCACGAATTAAATTATGCCCAACTGACACCAGGCAGCCTACCAGACTCGAGTATTCAACCACACCTCGGTATAATGAAAGTTAGGATTTAGGATTTAAATGAAATACATTAATTTGGCTTTTTTCCGATGTAAATATTTCAGGTGAACACATTCAAAAACAAAATATCAGTGTTATGGTTCCGAGCAAAAATCTGATTATGACTGTCCTGAAGGTCAACAGAACAGCAGCAACAGTGGCAATCAAGTTGGCTGCCTCGCTCTGTTGGACACAAGTTAGTCTTATGTGTTTATTCCATGTGTGTCCTTGTGAGCAGCAATTCGAACACACGTTGACTCCAACTGGCAAACTATCTGCACATCTCTTCTCTGTTTACCTACATAGATGACTGACGACTGAAAAATAAACCGTCTGCTGCAGTGATTACAAACCCCTTGGAGTCCCCTGAGCAATTATATGCCAGCAATAAAACCCACAACTAAAATTGACCTTGTCATATAGCTGCATGTTTGGGAGTCACGTTAATACAAGCACATTACCGCTATAGTGGGAAATGCCAAATGATAATTTAACAATAAGAAGGGGGGAAAAAAAGGTTTTGTTTTTTCTGTGTACCCTCTCCAAAATAGGAAAAATGATCCCGGTCATTTCAAATCATTTCTTAGAACAACACGATTTATTTCAGCGGACAATTATTAATTTGCCTTGTCATAGCTGATGAGATTAAAGCCCATCGAGACACAATGGTCATTTTTCAACTACACCCACATCAGCTTTACCCTTTGTAAACCATAATGGCTTACTGATTCAAACAAATCTAAAAGGCTGGATCGCATTTCGAGGGGCAACATGCAGCCACATGGATTTGGAAAAATCCATCCGTTTACTTTCTGCAGGAAATAGTGATAGAGCTGAAATGTGTCCTTATAGGAGGAAAAAGCTGAAGGCAGTTAAACAGTAAGTCCATCTAAAAGGTAATGATATTTAAACTGACAGGCAAAAAAATCTAAACTAATAGTTAAGTCAGACTGAAGGGCTGACCAACGACCAATTAATAGCAAATTCTCATCATCCTTCCTCCTGTTTAAATATCGACATCCTCCAAACACAGGAGAGCAATTAATAAATCATCCTTACAGAACAAATTCCAATCATAGCATGTTTCCGTGAGCATAACACATTTTTAAGTCTTGCCTAAGTATGAAGTTTAACTTTTGAATTTTGGTTTATTTGTTCAGTCATGTAGTTCACATGTGCTAATTCAGTTTTTAATGGATATTGTAGCTTAAGTTACCCCAGCAAAATAGCACACTCTACAAACGCTGGCAATAAATGAGTCAGTACATGTAATAAATATCAGCTTAGAACACTTTACATTAATGCCACTACATTGAGCCAACCCCTCATAATATGAAGACAACTATTCCATCGATCTATCCCTGATTAAATCAAAAGAAAAAGACCTCAGAACATTTCAATATATGAACCTCAATCTGTGAATCCAATATCACCTGAATTCAAATAACAAAAAAGGAGGACAGTCTCCCTTAAAACACAAAAAACAAGAAAGTTAATTGCAAGAAGGGTGAAATGTCATGCATGGGAATAAAATTTGAGTAGGGCAGGGGACAATGTATGGCTAATCAGCTGAGTGATCAAGATGAGCCACTGCAGTTTCCCACTGACGACTGCTCTTTCAAAATGAATTGGCAGAATGGGATGTGAAAAGGAGCAAATGGAAGTTCTCTGACCCCGTAGATGAACCCCAATTTGAAAAGCAGCTGACTGCAGGTGGAAAGAGACAATGAGGCCAGATCTGAGGAGAGGCAGGTTGGTAGCTGCTATTCTTCACGCCAAACTATGCCTGCCTGTCGAGATCTGAATGCACCACGCTGAACCAGGCATAAGTAAAGTGACAGCTACTTTTAAACTATTTTAATGCACTGCTCACAAATAATACCAACTTCTTCCACAACGATGGTAAACCCTTCAAACTCTATAGATTATTTATTTCATGAAAATGTGACCAATGAGATAGGTCTAATTAATTAATCAACGAATATTTATGTGTATCTAAATGGTTTTTTTATGTTTTTTTTTAGTTACACATAGTAAGCCTGTTTTGAAAATTAAAGTGAGGTACCAAATTCACCCTTTCAAACCTGCCTAAGGTGCTGTAAATAATTTGATTCTAATGAAACACAGTGCCTAAAAAGTCCAAATTATGTGCCAATAATAGTGAAGAAAAAAAAAAAAGATGTCCAGAATTAATTTCCAGTGTTGATGCATTTGTTCGACTGAGCTGTTGCATCCTCATCTCAAATGGATGAAATTCCTATTGCTGGATAAAGACGGACAAGCGTGCATGCTGATAAAAACCTTTGAACCATTGACATCCAAAAATAAATCTGCAGAATGGACTGGAAGTGGTACTGTGGTGGTGTGTTACATGTTCTCATTCAACCAAGTGATCCAGTGGGAGGATAACAGAACAAATTGTGGGTGGTATGGTAGATGCGTGTCACTCACTGATGATTACAGTCAACAGACACCCCCAGTAACAAACATTGAGCATACATGTTCCAGTGAATACGAGGTTTTGACCTAGTCTCATTATTGCTGACGCCCAAAAAGAGAATCCACTGTTGAAACTTAAGTAAATGTGCTTTAGTAAAGAAAAGCCATGAGCACAAGTTGGATAAAATAACGGAAAACCAGGAGTAAAGGCAGTGTGACCTTTAGGTTCCAGGCTTATAAAATGAGCACAGAAACTGCACTAATGGCCTTTTTAGACTTCAAAATGTCAAAGGCGCATTTTTCCTGTAACAAGGGGAGTGTCATGCACATGCCATGTTATTTACAGCTACAGGATGACTTCATTCTGAACAGGAATTCATCACTGCTGTTGGGAAAACTTTTCCCAGAGTCTTAATAAAGGAAAAAAGACAAACAACCGTGTGCTTATTTCCCCTGACTTGTCACTGAGATGTCTTGGCAGTAAATGTTTCAACCATTTACCATTATTTAACACTGATGATTTAAACAGAAGAGACCTGGAAAACATTTTAATCTATACATATTTATTATTTTTTAAAGCTTTGTAACCAAATCAGTCACATTAAGCTAGCTAAAGCATTCAACTGGATTACATGAATTAAATATCTACAGGGAAACATGAGCGATAGAAAGTAGCCCAATAAGTTTATAAATACCCCATATGAGTAGTAAATGAAAACCATTTCTCCAGTCAGTAAGGTACTGTGTTGTGTCATGGACAGTTCCTGCACAGTACCACTGCTGCAGCCATCCCGCCAATTAGGAGTTTCTGAATGTGCTGTATGTATAATACCATGCAGTAAATGTGTGGGAGACTCTGGGCATAGTATTTTGGATTCCCCTTAGGCCAATTTTTTTTGGTGTCATAATAAAATATCCTTGATACAACTGTAAAGCAGATTGAGGAGTGGACTGTTCAGCAGATTGTTTAGTGGAAGAATATAGTTGTAGCCATTTATGCACACAGTTCTTCAAACTAAAGGGCTGTGCCACGATTAATCTGAAACTGTAACACCTTAATTAAACTCAAATTAACGACAGTATATACTAGGCCTGACCATTTCTTCCCCCTTCAATCTTACCAGAAGGCAAAATGAGTGTACAGCAAAGTAAGGCTTTACAATATGATGATATATATCATTGTCGATAGGAATAAGTCTATCAACTAATATTATTTTCTATGATTTATCTTGTTGAAGTGCATATCCGTGCTTTCCAATATTTTACATCAACAGGCACAGTCTTCCACGTCTGAAGACACAGTGGCGTACACAAACAACAATCCAAGTCACTGCAAATTAGCAGACAAACAATTTGGACTATTTGTTTTACAGTATCCTCAATTTTCCGAACAAAAGATCCTGCCACTTTCATGACATCATTTCTCACGTGATTTTCATTATATTACATAGCTGCCCACCTGACCCCTTGTCGTCGCTAAATAATGGACTGTGTAAACCATAATTATCGAAAGCAATATAGAAAAGATTAAGTGCATAATAAGGGCACTTCTTGGGGTTTGATTTTGTCTCTTTACTTTCTGCACTGGAAGTCCAGCCTTTTTCTACAATTCATCCAATATCCGAAGTCATGTTGGGTACAGTTGTGCACTGGAGCAACGATGTTGTTGTGCACCATCTAGTCAAATATATTTCTCTGTCAAACTAAATTCAACTCGTCAAAGATGCAGCGATGCCATGCTGAACACAAGTAATTTGTCAGTTCTTTGAACACACAATAATGTTAGCTGCACCAGGAGTTCTACGTGATGTTGTGAAACAAGTCTGACATATTGCTTTCTTCTGTTGCAATAGTTTTCTTGCAGA
>NC_141330.1:24283824-24326324 GCF_037954235.1 Aulostomus chinensis
ACACATACCTGTTGTTGTTGCCTGCTGCTCCCTCTGTGAGGCTGATATAGAAGCCATGTGCAGAAGATTGGGTCCACGTTGACAGCTATGCCCTGGACAGAGGCCAGCAGAACTGCACCTGGGCAACAGAAACACACAGGAAAATTAAAAAAAAAAAAAATCCAATACTGTTAATTCTGCAGACAGCAAAAATCAGAAAATGATACATTGTACCTCTTGTTGATTACAAATCAAAATTTTGAGTAGAAAACACAGCGGAGTTGGTCTGACAGTGTGAATAACTTGAGCGAGCAATTCAGCTGATATAGTAATGCATGGAATGGAATTTGTACAGAACCACAAATGCAAAACTGTTTCAGGTCACAGAAAATCAATGCGGACTAAAGCAACAAGAGAAGGTGATTTATACAAATCTTGTTGGATTCTTCTTCTCTGGTTCTTCCACTGTATGGTAAATAACCTGTCTGTAGGTATAAAGCTGCAAGCTGGAGAGCAGAAAGAAGTACAGTTTGTTTCAATTGCACCGTTCAAAGGGGTATCACACTAATCCAAGAATAACATTTTCTTTTGATAAATTTCTATGAAACTTGAGATTTTTTCTGGGTTTTGGTTTACTCTTAAAAAATAATCTTTACCAACAATAAGCGCGCCCTGAGGTAATGCATTAGGATCCTATCAATAATGATTCCCATACCGGGAGGATTAGTGCAGGGTCTCTGGCGTGCCGTGGAATGTCCCAGCATGACGACAGGAGGATGTTTCAGCTCTAGCAGGACTTTCAACAGTTTAATGGAGCTTTGGACAAGACCCTGATCTGCTGTTTCAGGCCCTGAGGCAAAGTGTGTGTGTGTGTGTGTGTGTGTGTGTGTGTGTGTGTATGTGTGTGTGTGTGTGTGTGTGTGTGTGCGTGTGTGTGCGTGAGTGCGTAAATGAGAGTGTTTTACCTCTGGCAAAGCCCTCTTACTTGTTGTCTTTCACATATTTTGGATAAAGAGTGCATAAACAAAGCAAGACTACAAACTTTGCTTTGACAAACTATTAAACTGTTAGTGTACCACCTCTCCAGTTTGGCAGGACTTACTTGCTTATTTATTTCCTGTGAACAAGGCAAATAAAACTGCTCCAATTTGCTCTACTTTTACTACATTTAGTGATTTGAAATGTGTGTGTGAGTGTGTGTGTGTGTGTGTGTGTGTGTAATCATTTACCAGGTGCATGTTAACCCTCAGGCACAGATCACTACTTTTACAAAATGCTTTCGAGGAAAAGGAAAATTTTTGTCATTTGGTTTAGTCAAATCAACAGCTTTCTCTATTGCATCACTCATCTCTCTGCTTAAGTTTTCTTTCTGTCACCTCCATCATTTTTTCTCATCAATATTTCCCTACACCGCCACATTTGGCCCATCTCCAAATCTTTTCTATAACCCTCCCTTCCTTTCGCTCATCTACTGTTGCTTAGTTCTTCACTTACGCCCTCACTTGTATTATGACTAACACACGGTTCCCTCTCCCTCCAGGTCTCTTTGTTAATGACCATCTTGCCCTCCTTTATCCTGTTCTTTAATAGTCGCCTTTCTGAAATCATTCCTTCACCCTTCCCCTTCATCCCACATCCACCTCTGCCCCTCCTCCTGGTGAGGAATTGTAACCTCAGCCCTGTGGCTTGAACTCCTACACCACAGTGTGGCTGCTTAATAGGCTTTGGCTGCAGCTGTACTGCTGGGGCCCAACTTCAAGTAGTTTCATCACAGCCCAGAGTATGAGTACTATCGGACCAAAAAGCTGGGAATGAACCAAGTACAAAGATGTATTTAATAAACTGACCCTCAATCGCGGTCAATGGGACACACGTAGCCCCACGAAGCACATTCACTAGAAAAGAATAATTTCGCAGGAAATTACGAAACATAGTTGATTGATTATTGCAATCACACTTATCTTTGTTCTTAATGTTACATTAATTTTCTGTTTCTTCACAGGCTATTAGTGTAACTACCAACATGGCCCAAACACTAAACTACGAAACATGAGTAAGATATTTGAACTACCACTATTGTGATCAAGTATTATATATTCTTTCATTTAGGACATTAATCCTCTAAATTGAAGGGTCTTTCATGAGTTTATCACATGACCAAGTAGCGTGTGAATACATTTTTTTGGAGATCACAAAACATCTCTGTGGTTTGGTCAAAAACACATAATACTACGCCAAACAAGTGGGTCACGTGACCTTGTTATGATTTAACCTTGCAGTACCAGCTACCTCACAAGGTAAACCCTCAACAGCTTTTTTAATTCTCATCTTAGGGTCTTGTCCTTATTGTACACATCCACGATTATCTAGAGGTCTTTGGGAGTGCTTTTGTGCTGCATAAAAAAATTTGTATGAAACTTTCCGTAATTCTAAGGGGAGGTGAAAGAAAACATGTTTATTGCACCAAATAATGTCTCTTGAGTCAGCTGGGTCGTTTGAGTCAGAATATTACGAGTTGGAGAAGTGAGGAAATTTGAGAGTATGGCATTTACAAAATTGAGATTCAGCTCTCTATAAAGCACATAACTCAACCATGGCCAACGTAAAAAAAACCAAACAAACACAAAACAACAAAATGTTTTCTGCTATGTTAAATTGATTTGACCCAAAATTGAATTGGGTCTTTCTTAGCCCAACCTAATCTATATCATATCAATAATGAATAATTCTGTGTAATTCTGCTAACAGCCAGCCAAGCTTACCAGTAGAAATGGGCGAAAACACAACTGCCTCTGCAGAGGAAAACCAGAAGCAACAAAATTTAAAAAAAACCAAAACAAAAAAAACCAAAACAAAGAACATTACACTTAGGTTTGCATCAAAGAAGAACTGTTTCCTCATCGGATCTGGCATATCAAGTATATGAAATCTTAATACATTGTTTAATTAAAGGACAAACTATTCTGGCTTTACTGGGAATGTATCAGTAGTGGTTTCAATCAATATCATGCCAGCAGCTGTCATATTATTGTGGCTCTCATGTCTTTTTAGCGCTTGCCCGTGACAGCTATGACCATATAGATACATTGTAACACCACTCAAAGTTCTGTGCGCAATGAGCAAACACTCCCTCTGTTAGTTTGACAGTGACATAGAAACTAAACCGTATGTTTACCTGGCTTTGATGTTTTGAAGACCAAGGCTTTAGTATTACACTGTGTTTTCCCGTTTCATCGTGTTGACATTACTGCTGGAGAGTGACACCTCCTTTGAAGAGTGTAGCATCATGAAACAGCCTGACGTGCTTAGAGGGCGACCTCGGCAGGAGGCTAACTGTTGTTTTTCTCTACTCTAACAGGGTGGCATATGTGTAATTACAGAAAGTGATGACAGTGATAACAGAGGTGTTTTTCTTACTTCCTAAATTATTCTTTAAGAAAACACCAGGAGAGTGATCAGTGGCCTAGACTTTGAAAATACACAAACGCACATGTACATGTAGGTGTGTGAAGACACACTTACCTTGACTCACCCACAGTGGACCTATTAATGTCAAAGGTGTTTTTTTTACTCCAGTGGCTTAAGACCAGTAGAGTTAAAAGAGAACTGAGGGCTGCTGGTGTTGTTTTACGGCTGTCTGACATCAGGCCACTCACAGCCTGAGGCTACATAAGCATTAGGCCACACGAAGTGAAGGCATCTAAACTTTAATGGCGTTCTAGGGTCCTCTGTTCTTTTTTTCTGGGTCAGCAGCCATACTAACATGTATGCCCCACACCTTTTGGACTTCATTTTGCCAGTTAACCATCAGATTTATGTATCAGTATCTTTATGGCAAAATCTGCTTTTATTCAGGCACTGCAAGCATGAAATTCAATAAACTGGGAGCGGCTCGGTCAGTGAATTGTGGAGACCACAGTGCTGATTGGGGTTATAGAGGGCACAACCTCCAAACTAAAGGGCCATGACCCAACTATCAGAGTTACAGACAGGGAAAGAAAAGGTGGAGGCTCTCACCATCTGCCCCCTGGTAGGCAGAGGGGGAGGATTTGTGTTTTAGCCAGCTAATAGCCCCCTCAGAATCGCTTCATTGTTGGACAGAAGGCAGCGCTGAGACCCTGCGTCCAGCTTCTCCAACAGAAAATAAATAAATATAGCCCAGCTCACGTCAGCCAGATGACTTCTGACAGGTTTAGTTAATTTTGAAGCCAAGTAGCAAAACAAAACATTACGCCAGCGTGCGGGGCCTATGCTGCCTTTAATTGCTTTTCCGATGAGCTCATGACTTGAAGGTGTCCTGGAGTGAGCCATGCAGGCCAACAGGTGTTCTACTGGTGTGTGTGTCTGTAACTACAAGTGTGTGTGTGTGTCTGTGTGTTTGTGTGTGAATGAGAGAGGGAGAGAGAGAGAGAGAAAGAAAGAGAGCGAGAAAGAGAGAGAGACCCGGCTGTTGACACCACTGAAAAGGGACTCTGTGTGTGGGTGCAAGAAACAGTGTCTATTACCTTTACAGTATATGTATCTACAGGCATCTTTGTCAAAATACAGAAGAGTTATTATTAATATCCAACGGATGAACCACACTAGGGCTGTCATGTTTTACTTATGTTTTAAGTTTTATAAAATTATCAGACCATTAAGATGTAATTCCTTGGTTATCCAACAGAGGGCGCATTAAAATGAATATCAGCTTGACCGTACAGAATGCACTTTGAACGATTAGTGAACTAAGCCAATGTTGTAACATTGTTTTGTCAAGCTACTGGAGGGCAAGAGTGACCAGAGTAATCCTGTGCAAACAACCATGGCAAAAAACATCCGTAAAGCACCGTGTAGGTTTTTCAGATTCTTCGTGATCAGTCGTAACATTATTCCTCAACAACAAATCTGGAGGGTCACATGCTGACATTAGCTAACCATCCCACTGAGGTACAATATGTGTCTGAATGCATTTGCATGTATCCAAGTGCATTGTGGGTCCTTCAAACTTCATTTGAACTTGACTTATCCAAAAAGCAACAGCCATAAGCCACACATTATCTTGGTCTCTAACACACACAGACACACACAACACTCTTTACACACAATCACTGCATGGCTGTTCCCCTGCAGTGCTGCAACCTGGGGGTATTGCCCCCGCAGGAGCCAAGGGGCTCAGGAAGGACACAGGAAGGTTTGACTGGAAACAGACTCTGGCATAAGGAAAGCCTGCTCTCACTCTTGGCCCATACAGCTCTCCTCATTGGGAGCTTGTATATATTGCATGTGTGTCAGTGAATGTGTGTGCGGTTTTAAGAAAAAAGTAAGCATATATGTATAAGTCTGCGCATGTCTTTCAAGATAGCCCAGGTGCTGTAGCCTGCAGCTCAAAGGATAGAGCCACTTCATCAAGGTTAACTATGGTTGTGCATACAGTAAGAGAGTGTGAATGATTTAGCCAGTGAAAGGAAGGAGGGGAGAGTGTGAGAGCCCAAGTGAAACAGAAGCAAATGGAAAGATTTGACGGACAAACAGATAGATGAATGACACTTAACTACCGGTCCTCACATCCTCCTTGAAGGCCATACTACTGGTCTGTTTGACATGAGCCTAGGTGCTGGGTCTGAGTTAGCAGTGATTTGTTCCTGTCAAATAGACTGAATAATAGTAACGACAGATTAAATTTAAAAAAACTTGCATTCTCACCTTAAAGTTGTTTAAAATGTGCATAAATAGTAGAAGTACAATTAAAAGCAGCTGTATTCCACTCCTCTTTTCTGGAAGAGGACATTCAACTCAAAGAATCTCATCTCAGGGTTTTCCCAGAGATGATGATTTTAACCATTAAGTTTCAGGGGGCAGTCCTAGTCTGAGCAGACAGCATGACGAAATCATAGATTTTCATGTTTCACATAACTGAAATTCAGAATGACGATCTGAACTGAACTGCTATTTGAAAAAACAAATGAAAGACCAAGTGCAAATGAAACAATCATAAGCATTCCTTTTGAGAACATAATTTGAAAACAGATCGCTGCTATATATACAGTATATAAACAGTATATATATATACACACACACACACACATATATACACATACATTTACATATACGTATACATTTAGAGATATATACGTGTGTATACACACATATATACACACACACATACATACATACATATATATATACATATATATATATATGAGGGGCAGGGATTTAAGATCTAAACTTGTAAATATCTGTATAATTTCTGGGATGATAACAGTATATCTCCACATATATAAAATATCCTATGAACCTGATGTGAAGGGAAGATGAGAATAAAGCCCATTGCAGCTTCAGGAAAGTCAAATGTTGACAAATAACTGAGTAGACACATTCTTTACATGACCATAGGAAATTGGACTTTGGTCCATCCACAGTATAAACTGTAGACCCATAGAGAGGCCAGATGAGGGGTTTGGAGGAGCAGGACTGCAGCTTTGTCAAGCTCCAGATGTTGATAAGAGGCTCCATTTCCACATGTGTCCCTTTACATTTGACTCCTCATCTTCATGAATACACGTCAACTCTCCTGGTGTTGAAAAGACAACCAGACACTCCACAACTGTTGCCTTAACCCCCAATGAAACACAAGCAGTCCTGATTTAGAGTATCTCAGTTGTTATCTCTCTTTCTATCTTCTCGCTCCTACATAATTTGTCTGATATGCCCGCAAAAAATACTTTTTCTGTCCCCCTCATTTCAAATCACACCAAAGGAAAATGTTTCAAGTCACGACCATATATGCCCTGGCTCTTGTCAGCAAGATAGCTAGCCCTCTTAATGAGAGACAACACAGGCTTGGTCTTGATTGCATTAATGTATCATTACCATATCCATCATGGTCACAGAGTGCACAGTATGAACTCTAAATGAGCCCCACTGTAATGTAGAGGAAAAAGAAGATGAAACTCCTGAACTCATTAAAATAAACAGACTTCTGCTTCTGCTGCTGAATTCCCACAGACAGTTTGAATTTTATATAATTACCTTAAAAATGTCTTATCACTGCTATCATTCAGCTGGTCCACTGGCTGTCACCGTCATGCGTGTGTGTGTGTGTGTGTGTGTGTGCGCGTGCGCATGCAAACATAGAAGTAGTTAAGCAGTGTTATCTCAGTCATTAGCTGGGACATCCTCCAAATATCTTGACTAAAAATTTAAAAAATATCCAAGTTGAATTCACAGTACAAAATTATATGTGTCTGTGAAACAACAGTGATGTCAATCCTCTAAAGACACAATACGGATTAAATACGTTACATTCAATTGCAGGAAAAAGCATAACTTTGAGTATGATAAATAAATATTCTTATGTGACAAAATAAAAACAAAAAGGAGCAGTTTAATGATAGGCTCAAAGTCAGTCTCTGTGTCTGATATTTTGAGACTACCGCCATGGCTGCATCTTCCTCTACTTTTGCATAATAATATCACAACAGCTTTGCGTCTCACACAGGAGCCTGGGCCATGGCACTCACTGAGTGCACGATGGACAGTCATCACACAATGTCAATTGTTAACTTAATGACTGAATGTAGGTCAAGAGTAACAGAGAGCGCACAATCAAAGTAACCTAACCTGTCCAAGATAGACACAGAAACTGCCTGCAGTGGTCCTTAAATTAAGCTTTACTGTGTGTCTGATGTTTCGTGTTTTGTTTATTTTTTGTTCAGTGTAAGGGTCATGTGTTGTTTCAATAAATATCCCTATGAGAGAAAGTAGGTCTCTTGTACTGTTTTATCCCCTTGTGGACAGTAAAATAATCAAGGATGAACCCTTCATGATGGCTCAAATAAATTTGACAGTCTGCAAAAGTAGATATTCAAGTACCGTACATTAAAACAAATGACTTTTTTTTTTTTATTGCAATAGTATTTCTTACTTGAGGCAACAACTATCCGTGAACATGTTGAGAAACTACTTGGTCAAATACATTTATTAACAGATTCTGTGTCTAAATATAGAATCTATAGGCAAAGGAGAAAATGTTGAAACCACCTTAACTGTTCATGCAGAGTGCAAAAGAGACTTAACGCATTGGCCGAAATGCAAGTACAGAAAATTTGCGATAGTCTGATGATTTGACAAAGTTGCTGTGGTGGTTTTAAAATGTTAACTGAGTGTAAACTAGATTTTTGAAACAATCCACTCCTATTCAGTATCTTTCAAATCCATGCAAATGTCGAATTTTGCCATACGGACTATAATAAATGAGTAACACAAGACACGGGTGTCTTGGACTGAATATGTGTTGTCTCCACCAGTAACCCTGAAAGACTGACCTTTGTTCCCAGAGGCAAGGTCATCATACCTTGGCGATAAGTTCCAGGATTGAATATACTATGCTGTAGCTCCATTTGGCTGCATAGGGAAGACTAGTCATCATTGCTATGAGATGTATTACCTTTGATGTTAAATCTAATATGCACAAATCTAAGGGAACACAGAGCACAAAGCCCACTATGACATGCAAGTGAGCAGGAAACACTGGGGTGGAGTACTTTGGCACGTCCATCTGCACAGATTTGGTCTCTGTGATAGCATCACAATGGTAAAGTGGGCAGGCATGAAACTCCACAAATTTATCATAGAAATTAAATGAAGTGGAGATGGAAAATGGGTGTGGTCCGAGAAAGGGGGCTGTAAGTAGAAGAGTCGGAAGCAGGGAAAGGGCCTTACATGAGTAAGTACTGAGTATTCATGCGATAATGCAGTCAAGACTACTGAGTGCTCATGGATCTAATGGCAACATGTTGACTGGTGTTGCAGTTGATGTTGATCCCATCCCATCCCATCCCATGATGGTGCATTTTTTTTCCGGCCTCCAAGCCCATCTGCCTCATACTTTGTCTTCAGCTCCCTTCACATCCCAAAGCTTTCTATAGAGCATGTGGGACAAGCAAGAGCAGGACCTGTCTTCAATTACCTTGAAAAGTCATTCCACCTCTTTGTAGATATTCTGTTCCCTCTGTCTTCAAGCTTGGCCTTTTGTCAGTTCAGACATTGTAATGACCTCAGTGACAGATCAAAGTCCTCTGCCTGAGATGAGGGGTCGGTCAGGAAGCTGGGAATGCTGCACTGACAAATCTGATGTTTGCATGGCAATACGCAGTGGACCTGCTTCTTTGGTCTGTGTGCAGTATTTGTGTGTCTACTGATCTGGCTGTCATCCAGCCAACTGCTCTGAGTATCTCTGGAAGCCAATTTGTCAGTTTGACCCATGGGTAAAATCAGCTTGATTTTTAACTCCGTTTCAATTCTGGCAAGAGGATAGATGACAAGCAGTCATTGATAAGGCAGGTTTGCACTGTATTCATTCGAAATTAATTAGAGGGTAATTACAGCATTTGAATTTCTTAATTGGTTGTCCATTTAATAACTGCTCATTTCAGCAGAGTTCTTATATATATATATATATATATTTATATATATATATATTTATATATATATATATATTTATATATATATATATATATATATATATATATATATATATATATATATATATATATATATATATATATATATATCTAACATTGTGTTGTTGCTGCTCTCAGAAAACAAGGAACAAACATAACAATCCTAACACTGAAGGACATACTCTTGTAAAGACCTGCACAATCAAAAACTTTCAGTTGAGTCTTAGCATTTGAATTAAGAGAAGGATAGTTTGTGAAATTGTATTCATTATTCAAGTACATGATTTTGGTCTTTCAATGGGGACCATAGTAACATGGTCAAAGTTTCTGTTAAAATGATGAAGTACTAATTTATTAGATACACCTGGGTAACACCAGGTGTTCCAAGTACTTTGTCAAACTTGAAAATGGATGGACAAAATATTGGAACCCTTTACAGTTCCCAAATTACAGCATCCAAAATAATTATTCACCCAACACCCAAGAGCATTCAACAAAACATGAACATGATGAATCCTCATTAAGTCAGGATTTATTGTACATCTGTTGTATTAGGAATGCACACTAATATACACAAGTAAGTGAGATATTACTATGCAGGTCACTTCCAACTACTTGTGTTGTACTTAAAGTGACAGAAAATAGGCCTGATGTGGTAGATGGCACATGTGTTACATACTTAAACTCAATAACTATCATTACGCCAGCCTACCCTATTCTCATGCAACATGATATTATACTTGCTCTCCAAACCAACAGCCAAGTAATACATATTTGAGTTCGATGTGTAGAGAGTAACATGGGGAGAATGGGGAGATATTGATAGGAAATAGCCAACTTCTTTTGACCCTCCCACTCTTTTTCAGCTTCATTCTTTATTGGTCCCTCTCAGTGGCTGGTCCTATCCACCTCATCCTCTTCTTGCTTGCCACAGTAGATTGAAGATTACTCTTCCTAAAGACATAGCCTTAAGTGGTTGCACATTTGAACCATTTAGCAATTTGGTATAATGGTTTCAGGATGAGCTGTTTTAGCTGCAATGCAGGGACGAAAGGATAGAAGGATAGTAGGCGTGTACAGTATGATGAAACACTGTCGCTGATTGGCTGAAGATCCTTAAACTGGAAGGGGGTCACTGTTGTGTCAGTGCTACAAGGGATGGTCTCAAACAGAAATATTATGATTAAAACTGAACAATTAGCAGTTAGTGGTAAATATTTCAACGCATTTCTGGAGGAAGAAAAGTTATGAATACTTAAAGTGTCCCAATGACCGATCCGTTATGTATGTGATAATCTAGACGTGTGCATGATATTCTTAAAACCTTTGCACAAACATTAAGGGTGTGTACGTGTGTGTGTGAGTGTGAGTGTGTGTTTGTGTGTGTGTGTGTGTGTGTGTGTCCTTAAGCTTCAGAGCACCTTCGGTTTGTTATTAGTCCCTGCTGAATGACGCCATGGTTTGAACACTCCTAACTGACAGTGAGTAAAGACTGTGTTTTTCTTCTTTTTAGAAGATGTCACTGCTGTCTGCAGACACCAATGGTAAAGAAGACGTGTTGATACATATCAGAGCTGCATTTGATACAGCCAGACACCACACAGAGGAAGACATGTACTTCTGCATGCACAAACAAAGAATGCTTTAGCCATCTGCAACACAGGACGTCCAAACTACTATCAGCTGCCGTACATTAACAAACCATGGCACAAAAACAGTGATGAGTCAGCTACTTAAAACACATTTGAAATGCTCCCTCCATTGGTTTATTGCAGACAAACAGGCCAGATAGGCAGAAGTGGGAGATGGGGGATATAAGGGACAATAGATATAAGGGAGGGGAGGGGACAAAGTAAGGAAATCATGAGACGTTGGTTAAAAGAAAGGAGAGAGGGAGTGAAGGCAGGAGAAATGTGTTATTGGGAGGAAGAACAGAAAGAGACAGGGAGGAAGGACAATTCTTTGAAGATAGAACTGCTGCAGCTGCCCACAAGGCCACATTTATCCTTCAATCACTACATAGAGGATGCAGTCACACTGAGAGTGATGATGAAACACCCCTGAACTTTCTTTTACTATCAAATATCGAATAAACACCTTGTGTTTGAAAGCAAACATACTCCAATGATAATGTTCAGACAACAACAAGCACTGACTACTGTGATTAGTACAGTTGTGTAGACTGTTGTTTAGACTGTTGTTCATCTCTGACACCAATGTCCTATTCTTTACACATGTAATGTGAGCAGCCATATATGGATAGAGCAGCAAAGGCTCGCCCTCCAACAATTCACGTCCATCCCTGTCACATGTCTGCCAGCAGATGAAGAAAGGGGAGATGACATATTCAACTGTGAAAGATGAGAAAAATTCACCCGGTGATCCAATCGCTGAGATCTTAAAATTGAATGAAAATGTAGTCTGAAATATCACTAATGATCCAAGTTGTTGTCACACCGCGGTGAGGTGGTGGTTATTTGTCTTGTCACTTCCTGTCTTATTGTGAAATATTGACTCTCCTCTCGTTTCAGGTCACTTGCCCTTCCTCCTGTGCCAGTCTGATCGTCTGCCCCGCCTTGATTGTTTCCACCTGTGTCCCCTTACCTTGTTTTTAAATAGTCTTTGTCTCCCCTTGTCCACTGCCAGTGTGTTTCGTCCTCGTGCGTTCACCCCAGCCAGAGATTCAAAGCCCTGCCACAGCCTTGATCAAGTTACGCAGCCGTGCCTGTTGTTTTCTGTTTGCATCCCTCTGAGAGAGTTTTTGGTTGTAAGTTTTATACCTTAGTCCAGGTTTAGTAGTTTCGTTTCCAGCCCTTATTCTTTCCTCCACTTGGAGTGATTTTTTTTTTTGTTGGTTAACTTTCATAGTCCTAGGCCTCCAGTTTTCAGGAGTGCTTTTGAGTTTCCTTCATTCTGTCTTTTTTTCCTCCACAGTTGGAGTGATTTTCATTTATTGATAATATTTGATAGCTTTTGTGTTTTCCTCCTTGATTGGAGCGATTTTCATTTTGTATCTGTTTCATAGCTCTGAGTAAATTAGTTTAATTTTCAAAGCCCTTTGATTTCTCTGCTCGGAGCATCAGACAATAAAATCCCTTGCCGTGTGTCCTGTGTCTGAGCCTGGTCCTGTCAGTTGTTCTTCTTACAGTCTTTTACATCAGTTCATCATATCTAAATCCTTCTTTTTTTTGGACAGGAAAGTTACTAAGCAAGATGCACCTTTTAATACAATGCCTGCAATGTCTGCAAAGTTCTGACAGAACCAACAACAGCGACAGCAGGAAATCTTCATCACTGAACCACAATAAGCCATGTACCTAGCATTACCTAAACCTCTGCATGGAGGAACGGGGTGGAATGTACATCAAGACTCCATGGTTAAAATCAAACGGCACAATTATTCTTCAGCCCATGGACTGCAACAAAATTGCTTGTGATATCACACAGCCTCTCAACTCAGAATTATCAGTAACAAGTTCATGGCAAACCTCCACACATTCCCCCACTCCATCATATGCTCATTTTCAGCTAGACATTGGAACATATGCAAATGCAAACATTTCCCCAAACCTGAGCCGTCCAAAGAATCTGACACTTGCACTTAGGATATGAGGGCAACTTGTAGCAGATAAACGATCTTATTTTTCCCAAAAGCAAGCTGGCACACATTTAGAAAAAAAAAAAGTTGTCCCTGGCTTTAGGAGGGTGACAGATGTGTGAAAAACGTGTTAATGTCTGGTTCTTAAAGGCTAAAGACAGTGTATTTATTCAACTTGGGATAGATGATTGAGGATGAATATCCTACAATAGTTGTTTTTAGAAGCTTTATGAACATGGTGGTGGAACTTTTAATTTAGAGCCAAAGGTTGGTGGAAGCTAATAGTGTTGGGAAGCATTCCTTTCATCTGCAGGGCTTGTATATGCTGGAAGCAAAAGAGAGTGGTGCTTGGACTGCATGTGTTTACTGCCTGTTTATCTAAGTGGGCATGTGAGGCCTGGAGGGCCAAGGCAGGTCAAACCACACACAGTGAGAGGAGTCCAGGACCCCTGGAGGAGCACTCAAAGTGATGAGATTTTACAACTACTGCTTGGTCTATGACTACTGCTGCTGAGGCACAGACACATTTGTAGGCACAGGAACAGACACATGCACCCTGGACTCAGAGTGATGAGTTTATTACTACTGTGTTGAGACTAAGGGTCCCCAGGGCAGGAAGAGATGTTGGGGTTTTTGTGGACATTAAGGTTCCCAAGGCAAAGAAAATGGACAGCAGCTTTAAGAAGGCCAGGCATAGACACTGGATTATTTCAAAGCTGCTGCACAACATCATTAACAGAATTTCACTCTAATTATATGTTAGAATGTAGGACTCTTCATTAAATACTATTGCTGAAAAAATACATTATAAAATATTCAAAACATAGAGTAAAAATATTGTTTACTTAACACTTGTTTATTAAGTGTACTTGGGTTTTAATGAAATGTAATAAGTTAAAACTTAACAAGTACCATACCCATTTTTGGGTAGAAGCAGATATGTTCTCTTTGGAGATGGTGATATAATAATAGTATCAGCACAGAGGACCACTTTGTGCCTACCGAGAGACAGAGAGAGAGAGAAAGAGAGAGAGAGAGAGAGAGAGAGAGACAGACACACACACACACACACACACACACAGAGGGAGAGCACCAATGGCAACCAGCAAATCAAAGGCAAGCAGTGTGGTTTGTTTTCTCACAGTACAGGGGTTGAGTGAAAAAAATGGCTATATAAAATAAACCTTTAATTTAACTGAAATTGGAGGCAACAAGCGCTGCTGTAAGCAAAGGCTGTGAAGTGTGATTTCTTGCGGTTTGGGTTAATCCTGATTGAGGAGCCCCTGAGTTGAAATGTCAGCAATATGAGACTAAAACTAAAATAATTACACCCAAGGTTAATGAACACAACTGCCTGAGGCTTGGGAGCCTAGGAAGGAAAAGGAGGGACAGAGAAAAAGAAAGAGCAAGTACATAAAATTGATCCCAAAAGAGAACGTGAGTGCTGTTAAGAACAAAATGAAAGCTTGTCTAAGGCTCATGGTAGAATTATAAATATTAAGTGAGCAGTCAGGCATTCTAACAATGGTCCATCCATCTGGGCCTTTGTAATGTCCTGGGTGTCATTTCTCCTCAAGGATGGCTTGGCTTACACAATATCATCTTTTTGACTGCTCTCATGGACCCCCGCGCAACACACACACACACACACACACACACACACACACACACACACACACACACACACACACACACACACACACACACACACACACACACACACACACACACACACACACACACACACACACACACACACACACACACACACACACACACACACACACACGCACACAGACACACACATGCTTTCTATAGTAGAGCAGGGAGCTGCCTGTTACAATAACACAAGTAACCGTTTGTGGGAGTCACACTGTTTATGAGTCTGATTACAGACACTACTTCTAAAAGTACAACTGCTGGAATACATACAGTGTATATCTGTAAATTACATAGGATGAAAACTAAATTAAATCAAATGTTTCAGTAGAAAAGGAACATAAGTAAAAAACAGTTGCATTTAATAAAATCTATCTCAAAATGTGAGTTTAACATTTTTCTTTGTTTTTGAACAGATCTGTTGTTTTTCTCGTGAATCATTTCTGCTTTTGAAAATCTAATTTTTCATTCAACCGAATAAAAAGATGCTTATTCAAAAAAAAAATCTATCCTGTCCTATTTACTGATAACAATAGCAGGTCAGGTAGGTCTAGAAGGAAATGGGGTGAAAAGGGGGGAAGGAACCAAACCGCAACCGAGACTTGATGAGTTGTGGAGTAACGGGAAAGCTGAAAGCATTTTGTTGAGACAATGACAACGTTTGTGTCTGTATTTCTTTTTTACTTTAATCACCTGAAATCAGGATTAAACCATGGGCCATAAGTGGCCACAGAAGAGGAGACCGGGCTCATCTCATAACACAGCTTAAGAGTAGCAGCAACCAGGAGGGTCAGGAGAGGACTTGGGAGTTGTAGCTCAATTCCATTCACTGTCACGTGTTACTAGCTATAATTATCTATCATTTTTTATCAGTACACCTTGATGTAACAACAAATAATTGCACAATTGGTACTTATGCCACAATAGGCACAAGTAATGAACCCACCAAACTCCACAAGATATTTCAAAATATAAAATAAAAAAAAATATTTTGTGTGGCCCAGATTGCATATCCAATCAAATCTGTGTATCATGTGAGTGAGACTGTGTTTGTGAGCGTGCGCGTTTGCTTGTGTGTGTATGTGTGTGTGTGTGTGTGTGTGTGTGCATGTGTGTGAGTGATATCTTCCATCGGTATGTCTCACACTCAGTGCTGTTAAGCTAAATGTTCAGTGCACAGCTGGTGGAAGGGATGCGTCCAGGCAGAGAGCCCCACAGAAACAACAACAACCCACATCAAAGGAGTTCCATCGCTGGAACATGATTATCAACCTTCATTCTACGAGTCTACAAGTCCTCCCTCTGCCGAAGCATCACTCTGTTGTACGGGGAGGGAAGGAGAGGTTGATGAGCTAAATACAAGTTGACCACAGACGGATCCCTTACTCATCTTTTCCTTCAGATTTTTTTCATCTTTTGACCACTTCCTTTAATCTGTTTAATTTTGGTCTGTGGTCAGTGTCTAATGGTGTGTCAAAATACTGTTTTAAATTAAATGTTGTGGTCTTTCAGAGTTGTCCTTTCTACACATTATCTTATTTAGATTTCAGAAAAACACATTTAACACAGATACACCCAAAATTTTGCCATTAGCATTTAAATCGTTTTTTTCAATGAAAATGAGAATAATGCAAAAATTGGGATTCTTTTTATACTGCAAATCATAAGTCATCACACTGTAAGTCAAAAATAATTGCAATTAGGGTTTTGTTTTGTTTTTTCCACAATCATGCTGCTAGGGCTGGGCGATATGGCCTATTGTGGTAAAATTTGAACCACAGATGTTAGACGTATATATTGTAATATATATTTTTGTATGTAGATTTCAATTTAACAGTTTCTGAATGGGTACCATCTTAAAAAGGTTTTCTGGCAGGAAGTTTTCTTAACACGAAATAGTCAAGAATGTTAATTCCAGAAGATTTATTGTGCAAAACTTGAGTTATAGAAAAAATAAAGAAAACCTTTCAAGTAACTCCAAAGCAGTGAAAGTGAGAATGAAATGTAAAATTTAAAATGGAACATTAGTTTAGTGCAAAGCACTGCTTTGCCGATTTCCCTCACTTTTCTTAAATAACACAAAACATAATAATAGAAAAATTACAGAAAACTTTTCAAGTAACTTGAAACTTGGTATGTAGAGCCAACCTTTTCTTCCCACTTGTGCTCAAAGATTAACTTGGCATTTATGGAGTATATTATTTATTCTTTGGCTTTCCTCATATTCGACAACGTGCTTCGTCTGAAGGTGGTCGAACAGATTGCTTGTGTTACCTCTGTGCAATAACTGCCGCCCAGCATATTGTGCAGATAATGTTTTCTGCGAAGTATCCGACACTTTAAATCCAAACCATGTCCAACCTATTGACGTTGCGCCATTCTTTTGAATGATCTCCTCCTCCTCCACGCGCTCACTGCTCTCAACCATTTTGCAAAACAAATGTGCAATTCAATGACATCATAAACTTTTGCGGTAGGCTGGTATAATGAAAATCTCTACCGGCAAAATTTTTATTGCATACTGCTTATACCATTTGTACCGCCCACACCTTCATGCAGCCCTACAAGGACAATGACAATACATTCAACAACTCACATACAAATCCAGTTTAAGAACCATAACTCACAAAAAAATCAACATGAGGCGCAAACTGATGACATGTCCTGAATATATTCTGTGCCGGGCGGCCCAGTCATCCCAACCCCTTGCAACTGTAACATCAGTTATATTCAGGGGGGCCATAAACCAGTTTTTTTCACGTTCTTTTGAGGATATGTAACTAAAGCAGTACTTCATCCAAACGGATTCATATTTCCGAACTAAAGGCACAATATTAAGGCAGAAAATCTATGCAACTTAGTTTGGCACACTTAACAGGCACACATACTATAACAAACAAACATAAGAAGCCTTTCTCGAACCTCTGGGAAATCATTATCTGTGTGTGTTAAGATTCTTGTACCTTCAGTGCAAGTGATCGGGCTAATATAAACTTGGTGGTGATACACTTTTGGGAAGCCAGGCCTGGCCTGGGTGGAGCCACTTATCTCTTTCAGCTCCAGAGGAGCTGTGTAATAAAGACCAGACAACAGGCTACAATGAACTGATCTCTCATTCCAAGCCCAAGGGATGGTCAACATGGGTCCTCGGTGCATTACCTAACTTTAATGGATTGTGTTCAGCTCATGTTTTGGTTGCTGTGAGGTCAGGACCCTAAAACAATGTTGGATCACACAGGAGATAGTGTTGCAAAATAGTGAGCTCTGCTACGGAAAAGCATCCAAGACATGAACCGGACCCACATGATGTCACATACCTGGCTTAGTCTTCATGACAAGAAAAATGGGGAACACACATGCATGAACACATGGAAATACACACGTTACTTGTGTACTCATATGGACAATATGCACACACGTTCAAAACATATATTAAACAGTAAATGTTATTTATGAGTAGGAGTTGTACTTTGAATATTCCATGGTGATTATAAATCAAGGAAGTGCTACTGTCATGTATTTTCATGTCACTGATGGGCTTCAATCAGCAGTCATTTGAAACGGCACACAATTTCGATGCCAAAGTTCCCACATCTACCTCAGATCATACGCACAAGCAAAAACAATACCACACATGACATTGCAAACAGTAACAAATGCACACAAATCAAATTGCAGTGGAATAAAAGAGCGTAGTGCTGCTGTGGATAATGGGCCTGACGTCAGTCGGACCAATAAACCCAGCTCAGGTGTGGGTTTATTTTTCTTGGATGAATCAAACAAGTCATGAAATAAGAATCTCACTGACAGACACACAGCTAAACAATAAATCCCTACTCACACTTTCAGAAATGTTAAGTAGAATTGCTGTTCAAATAAACCCTGGCATCTCCTCAGGTGCACAGTCTATTGTGCCATCTGACACATCTTCTAGTCCCACCAAGTATGGGCCAGTGTAACACTGGAGCCCTAGAGTGAATGTCAGGGCTGTCAGGTGACCACCCTGCCCCTCTACAAGTGATGCATGATGGCTGATGGGGCTGAGAACATCTGGACAGAGCACAAGAGGTTCTCATTCATTCAGGATATAAAAAAAAGCTACTTAAAGACATGTTTAAATGTTTTACTCACTCACTGTTGAGTCATAACCAAAGTGATGACTTTATGTGCCTTAGGGTAAAATGAGCTAAACTTTTTCAAAAATGTTTCATTCCAGACTATTATAGCTGCATACACCCATTTATAACACAAAGTTTGGCTCGGCATGCCCGAGGGTGGAAGTACACTGTTTGTGTGTGGGTAAAAATTCCATATAGTCTAAATGATTAACATTTAAACACACAAGGTTGTGCACTAACTCAGACATGCAAAACAAGGCATTTAAAATATAATAAAATGTCATTATGGAAAAAAAGGGAATTTCAAAATTGCCTGGAAAATTAAAAGCTCTTTATTTAGGGTAGTTGCTTTTCACCTTGCCTGATAAAAGGTATGCCATATGACATGTTTTGGGTTGAAAAAAGGTAATGGAAAATACCACTATTCATTTTACTCTTATGAAGTTGGAATCTGTCCTTTGTCCTTACACAGTCCTTCATTATGAAAATCTTTATTGGTATGCTACACTGGCGCTAAATGGATTTAATAAAAAGTGACAACTTCAGCAACTTGTTCAAGCTATTATTGACCACTGACCTTTTCATATTTGGGATTAATTGATACTGAGAATGTCCTGGCGCTGACCTCTCACTGCTCCCTCAGCGTCACTGTCATCCCAGCCCACCATAAAGTTAAAGGAGTGTGGACATAGTCTGTGGAGCTTCTGGCTCACCCCACTATGACCTGCCTCATATGCTTTACTACATCTGATTACATCTCTTTCTGTCAACCTCAAAGGAGGATTCAGAGAAAGGCCACCTCCTTGAAGTTTGCAATACCTCAGAGAAATCTGCTGGGTTTGGGGTCCACCCAACATAATGCACTATTTACCTTGTTTTGTAGTGGACCAGGCCGAGGACCTACGTATCAACGTACTGCTCCAGGGGTGCCAGATGAGGTTGTTTGATAGTCTCAGTACGCTTTGGGAATTCAGATTTCTCGTCTGTTCAAGAGTACCATAGGACCCCCAGGGAGAATCCTGGGGGAAGCTAATAGGAGAGGGGGTGTCACTACAGTCTACAGTACAGGAGTGAGACTTGTACAGGAGGCGAGGCAATCGAAAAGTAGAAAAGATTTTTTATGAACATGTTGTGAAGGGTATAGATTCATTCCAATTTACAAAAAATAAAAACAATGAAAAAATGTAAAAACACAACAACATGGGATTATGAATTGATATAAAACAGAACTGTGATATCATTTGTTAGAGAAAAATGATAAACCGTATGAATGGTCAATGTCAGTAGGATGAGTATACTATACCTTTAATATCTACAGTACCACATTTATTCTGATGAGTTCCATGGATAAAAAGTAATTCACACATGCCAAAATACCCACCAGACATCCACGTCATGTCTTCTCCAAAGTTCATGAAATACTGCTGTAATTTTGAGAGGCTCACTTTGAACTCTGTTCTCTGATCTCAGGTTGTGATAATTCCATAATATTTATAGTTTCAGTGAAAACACTGCTTTGTAAATAAAATAATTCTGAAGACAAATTATCATGAAAAACCAGCCAAAGATCAACATAAGACCACACCTGATGAAAGGGATACATTAAAAAATATGACTGTGTGGCAACAGACACACAATTTATGGTAAAAGGAAAAAAAGGGAAACGCCAAACTAATTAAATTAAGTTACAACCAATGTTGTATTATTCGCATTTGTTCCATAAATTTGTTATTGAGTAAATTTATGGAGAAAAAGCCACGGTTCAAAAAACACAGCCTGATCTTATTTAATCTAATATTTCAGGATGTTTTTGGGGGAGGAACACCTAAATCAGAGTTCACAAAGTTACTATGTTGGAAAAAGATGCTGTGCTTCTACAATGGGTTGCAGAGTTGAGCCCTAAACTAAAAATTCAACAAGTGTATCCGAAGAAAAAAAAATCTAAAAACAAAGCACACATTTTTTGTCCTCCTAAATTTCAAAAGTTGAGATGTTCTATTTTTAAAAAAAAAAGCAGTTTCACTTAATACACAAATTTTCTCTTCCAATGTCACTTCTCAGGATATATATTCTACCAATATATCTAATATACAGAATATTATCAGAGTTTACACAATGTCTTCAGCTGTTTTGTCTTGTTGACCAAGTGCAGTTAAATGTTTGCAGAAATACAGTTCCATGGACAAAAGAATACAAGGGTAGATGGTAATGAGCCATGGGAAATTAATCAGGCACAATGGAAAACAAACAATATATCAGTACACATATTCACAGGCTTCCATGATTGAATTCAATCGAGGAACAAGTACAGTATAACCTAAAGCACAAGATGTCAAGTGTCAACAGCGAGAGAGCAATGAAAAAGAGATTTAAAAAACCTTAACTCTTTACAAACAAAAAAATGTAACATTGTCACGATTAATACATGACCAGTTCTCTCTATACATCTGCTTTTCTCTCTCCTTCTCTCCATTATCCGTATCCATCATTCTCTTTCTTTCTAGCATGTCAGAAACACAGACACATCTGTGCCCCCCCCCCCCCACCAACACCAGAGCAGCGGTTTATTTGAATAGAAAATTACCCTCCTAGTGTTTAACATATCTTCAATATTGTCATCACCAAATATTTATTTTGAGAGGGAAGGACCTCCGAATGGCCACATTCCTTCTGCTTCGCAGCATTTCCACAACTTTTGTTCAAACACTTGTACACACACACACATGCAGGCATCCAAGGTTAGATGTGTTTATCAAATTATTTTACACAACCGTTTTAAATATTCATGTGTTCCTGCCTGTACACGCCTGGATGAAAGTCAAGAAAGCTTGGAAAGATCATGACTATTTCTGGAAAAATCCAACATCAAGTTTGAGACCCTTTCCCCTCCTCTTGTATAAACTATTATCAAACTCCTTCCAGATTATGACACTGTGCCTTAATCATTTCCTCAAATGTAAAACGCTACTCTAAATCTTTATATGAAAGTGTCTCAGTGTTGGTGAAAGATTGTGTCAATCCACACACAATTATCACATTATTACATAGTTATTAACAGACCAGTTCTTTTCTTTCCTTTCAAAATAATCAAATAAAATGTGTTCATTTGAAAGATCTTTATAGCAGCCGATATCCAAATCACAACAATAAGATCTAGGAATCCTCAAGTCTCTCTTTATATCTGGTGTATAGGGTTCCACAGAACCTTGGAAACCATGTTACTGTCATTCACAATTGGACCAATGAAGTTATTGTTAAACAAATCACCACAGCTTACCAGCTTTACAGGGTTTCTTTAGGATAAGAACATCCCGAGATTATGTATTTACTGTGCCCAGGGGGGTGGTCTACCTAGATAGTAGGAGGGGAGGGTTCCACATTAGTTAAAGCAAACCACAAGAGGGCAGTGATGTAACAAGGACCTAGCAAAGGTCAGAGGCTCTTTCCTCAAAAAGTTAACAGAGGACAGAGAAAGGAAGGGAACAAGGAAGAGGGTTGATGATAATAATAATAAGGCTAAATCTGAGTGTTGAGAACAAAATAGTATCTAGTAAAGGAGACGAAAAAATATTTGATGAAATAAAGAGGGAGAGGAGAGAAAGGGATGTCTGAAATGAATTTGGGAGGGTGGAGGCATATATGCAAGTGTAAAGAGAGAAGGAAAGAACTTGATTAAGACTAACACCACTTAGAGTCCAACAAAACCAGTCTACTCAAATAAGTACATTTTAAGACTTATTGCCTAAGAGTCAGCTTATTGCCAGCTAATTGCCTGTAGGCTGTAAAAAGGATGTCTGAATTTAGTAATAAACAGAATCACCATTTCAAATCATGTGGAAAAACTCAAAATGTTACAAACCGTCATTGAGATAGGGTGCTACCACACACAGCTGTCTTTTGAACAGTGATAATGCCCTGAAATACAGAGAGACATAGAGAGAGAGAGAGAGAGAGAGAGAGAGAGAGAGAGAGAGAGAGAGAGAGCAAACGAGCGAGAGAGGTGTCCTTGTAAAACCACAAGTCCCAGAGGGAGGCGCCCTGGTTTTTCTGTAGTGACCCATTCCTTAAACAGGCCTGGAAATGGTACTACTAAATGTACTGCACAAGAAGGCTGTCCTATTGCCTTCCCTCCCACGAGTTTGTATGATCTCTCCAACAATCACAGTGCCAAAAAATTGGGTCGGGTTACTTAAAAGTGTATTAAAATATTGCACACTATTTTTCACAGCAATGATGAAATCCATCATAAAACACTCCTTTAAGCTGCAAGTCAGCATATACTTAAAGCTTTTGCAGTAACACAAGTATTATCAAAAAATGTAAACTTTATCACAATCCCTATGACTAAATACTAAACTAAACTAAACTAATGTGACCACAGAGACAAATTCAGAGCAGTACTGTAAATGTACTTTTTTGCTGTAAACATGACAATAAAGTTTAAATTAAGAAAAACTGACAGGGAGTTCTAGGATGTCAGGGTATATGACAGTTATCTGATGAAGGAATATTGCAGCATGCAGAAAGTGATGTTGACGCACAAGTGTGACAGATGATGATATTGGAAATACAGAAAGACCTGACCCTGAGACAGCTGTTAAGAGTAACAGAATTATCTAAAACCCTTCTAAGATGTAAAACTTGTTGTAGTTAAAGAAATTTTAATGTGAAAATCCCATTTTACAGTGTGCTTAACTTGCAAACATCCCCCTCAAATCTCAGTTTGTGTGTGTGCGCGTGTGTTTAGTTGTGAACCTCAAAGACTTGATGCCCGTTTGCCTTAATACTGAACTCCCTAATTGTTTCACATGCACCTTTGCCTTACTTTTTTTTGCCTGTTCATTTACATCAAAGTTACTCAAAGGCAAACCACAAAGATGACCAGTAGAAACACTTGTCCAGTAGTAACATACATTCGTCTGAAGCTGAGTATTAAACTAGTCCTTGGTAGCAGACCACAACCAAATCCAGCCAAATTTGGGACACATTAACTCCACTGAATGCTGTATTTTCCTGATAAAGCAGGGGTGCTTACAATTTCAGTCAAGAGCCAAATACACCATAAAATACAGTTTTCCATATTCTGAGCAAAAGCTGTTTAATTGGTGATAAATACTACAACAGTATCAAGAGGATAAAGCAGCCGGGGTGGTACTACTGCACCATGTCATTGTCTGAATGTCTGATAACCGTCTCCAACACCCTGCTGCTTTGTGCTGTTCTTTCCCTCCCCAGGCATGGGTGACCCCATGTTCACACCTCGGACAGCAGTAGGGGGGTTCAAACAATTCTGAAACACTCCACCACATCTCTGATACCCTGGTAGTGCTCCTTCGGGGTGCCCTGTGCCCAGACTATCATGCTACCTCCTACTGTGTGGAGACCAGCTGAGGAGTGCTGCTGGATGCCATAATAAGCCATCTTCCTTTAAAGTATGCCTACTAAGTTTAGATCCAAGAATTACACTGGATTTTACCAAGCAGAGGAGATCATTGCCTCACTTCAATTCTGAAACAAATGTTTAATATATGGGTTAGCCATCTAACCATGCGAGCTGCCCCCCTAGAACTACAGATATTCTGATTTGTTCAGTATGACTCTCAGTTGCATAGGGTGTGCCTGTCAAGCCTCCCTGTGGCCACAGAGGAAGCTCCTATGAAGGTTTCTGATAGCAGAGAAGGACTGGTTGCTGATAAGAGAGGTGTGAACAGCAGTATAAGCTTGTCACTGCAGGGGGCTACAATGACAGACCATCAGAGGTTAGAGGGTTACAAGGCTGGAGGGTTGGATGTCACTGGGCAGACCTACCTATCTTTCTTGGTAAAGGGTCTGTTAATGAAAGCCATAGCTTGCCATTTCTTTCAAAGTTAAGTATTCTGACTTAAGGTGGGTACTTAATGTGAAGTTGACTTGGTATTTTTTCTAAAGCAAATGACAAAGTAAAATTTGTATCAGTTGAATTCCGAAAGAAAGAGTTGGAGTTTTGTAAAATGTGACATATTTGAATAAAACATGTAGTAGAGAATCCCAGATCTGATTGTTTTTGCTGAGGCATGATCCTATAATAAGTAACTATATCTAGGTGGAGGGCTGGCTGGTGTTAAGGGATGGCTCAACAAGGTGAATTGTGGGTATGAGCCAGAGGATTTTTGAAAAAATGATCAAACCTATCTTAAACTCTTCTACATGCATGTGTGTGTCTAATCTTTTTAGTATCTTGTAATATACTTTGTTGGGTCGCAGTCCACAACATTCAAATATTTCTCTGACTGGAAGCAGAAATTCAGGCAACTCTACTGTTCTTAAGTCATAAATCAACTGTGTGACCTGGTGATAAGGCCCCTGTGCTTCCCTGTCTGCTTGGAATCACACCACTGCACACTCCCTCCTCTCTCCCAAGCCACGTCACACCCCTCTACATGTTGCAGAAAAGCACGATGATGTGACCTTTGACACATTAATCAAGAGCATTAAAGAGCCTCTTAAACAAAACTGATGGACTAGGCTGATTGGACTGACACGGCGACTGACTGACTGGCCCATAGGCTAAGAAGGATCCAGAAGCAGCGGCGCTGAAATGCAGTCGCCAACACATTGAAGGTGGCAGAGGTGGTGGGAGAGTGTTGGTCATCATAGGGCTTATAGATTAGCCTGGCTTATTAGTTCACTTAAGGGACCTTCCACCCTCTCAGGACTGTCACACATCTCTTCGCTGCCTTGCCCCTGTCTCATACAGGCAAGGTGCCTGTCTGTCAGAAGCAAAGGGAAGCAAAAGGGTGAGAGTGATTCGATGATTCTGTTAAGTTCAAGAACTTAACAAGAAGGCACACAAACCTGGAAACCTTTTTTTGCGACATTAAGTGCACCCATATGCACATGCACCAAAGCATAGTGTTTCTTTCGTGCATACTATTGCGTTCCAAGATTTTCACCACAACAAAACTCAGCATTAGCTCATGTCTACATAGATAAAAAGACTTCTCTTTTTTGAATTTTAAAGATTTATAATAGGCGGTAACAACATGCGAAAAATATGCAAAGTGCACCAAGAGGACAATGGTGCACTGGCAATTACTCAGAGAGAAAATGAGAATTAGATCAATGTGTTGATAGACCAAGGATTACTGAGAAACAGGGTAATATTTCCAACTTGTGCTCGAGTGCAATAGTGACCAGGATGGAGGTCAATAAACTGTCAACCATCAAACACATCAACCAAAAATCTACTAAGGTGAAGTTTTATTTAAAATATCATAACTGTATGGCCTACAAAAATATGTTAGTCCAGAGCAAAGCATTGTATGGGAAAAAAAAATGTTTTCAGAACAACAATTAATCGCAGCACGTTATAACAAGATAAATTTAGGCCACAACCCAGAAACACCTTTTCAAGGCATGGTAGAAGCATTCCAGTGAGTAGAATGCCTGGCAACAGGGTCAACTGGATGGCAATGGATTATGCATAAAAGCATACAGAAAAAAGTCATATTTATTTAAATATAATACTTCTAAAAAAGTTGCATCCATGTTTCTTTAAATCTGTTATCCACAGCTCATAGATGTTATTCACTGGATGAGTGCACAGTTGTATCCAATTTTCTGTGACAGGCCCTTGTGTGTTCTGGCCTACTGCATGGAGAACACCACACATGTAGACAAGACATCTATCTCCCTGTGTGGAGAGGCAGACTGGATTTAGTGACTGCACCTGGCCAGAGATCATCTGCCTGTCCAAAAACCAGGCCTCACAGTGACAGCTTAAAACAGAGCAGACTCATTCAGCAGTCAATCAGTAGTCTTCCCCTCCTCCCCTCATCTCTCACAACTACTTATTTTTTGACTTGTGTACACACACACACACACACACACACACACACACCCATAATCATTCTGATTCTCTTCATTGTAAAATATGACCAATGGTGTGTCAACATGGATCCAAAAGAAGACGACCCTCATTTCATAAATTGCGAAGTCTTAGGGCAGATGAAAATCTTCCCTGCAATGAGGATTGGAGCAACAGAAATTTGATCTTTCATTGATACAAAAAAAAGAAAAAACAAAGGGTTTAAAAGCTCATTGCAAGTCTATCAACAATTAAACATTTATCATTTAGTCGCTTATAGATAAAACATCCACATTATGAAGCAATGTGATGTTTAGTTAGCTGCTAGACAGCCCAGGCACAATACAAGGGAATTTCTGCCATGTGTCCCAGTAACGGTCCGTTTTTTTTTAAACAGTCACACAAAAAAACCTGAGGCTGTGCATTTTGTAGGATAAAAAGCTTGTATATTATTTTCAATCTGAATTTGATTTGATTATTAAGAGTACTCGTGTTAAATGGGGACATGTTTAATAGGTACACATTTTCAAGCATGATTAGTCTGCACACCTCAAAGTCTTTCAGCCATACAGACAGCAGCGTCTTGCTGCTGGTGACAACCTTACTGAACACAAATTCATACAGTCAGACAAAAGAATAAGCTGAGAGTGCACTCAACTGCTTTGACATAAACATGCAGTTTTCTGGCTAGTGTGACTACTAATTCAGAGAGTTTTACACCTTTTTTTTCTCCCCCAGCAGAACAGAAAGTGCTAGTAACTGTATCAGGAGCAAGCTGACACCAGAGCAGCTCCAGCTCCACCCATAGATCATTTGTGTCTTAAATACATTAACACAGCGAAGAACGACCAACTTTCGTACAACACAAAACAACTCTTCAGCAAGTGAAGCTTATTTCAGAAGTGTTGGTTATTATTCCCAGGCATATCAGCACAGCAAGGCCCCAATGGTGCTGTCAACCATGAAGCTGACAGTGGTCTCTGAGGTTCGACGCCCCAGAGCAAAGTCTGCGCCTTAGCTTTTGAGATCGGTCTCACAGAAGCAATGATGTAGCCTCCAGGCTCAGTGTTAAACCTCCCTCCCAGTCCAGACAGTTTGTGCAGTCTGAAAGCTGATTAAGCTAATACACACTGTGGGCACAGAAACACATTAGCTACAGCTTTCAAAACACCAGATCATATTTCCTGCTGAAAATGTTTTTCTTATTAATTTCTGTAATGAGTATGTTGTCTGTCTCCATCTCCATTTCCCTAGTTCACTTACTCTGATCTTACACTGATTCAGATGTCACACAGACCTTTATTATTCATGACAAAATAACAACCTTAGGTTTTTGGGGCAATGGTCTTCTCTGGCTTTATTTATTTTTCTGTCATCTAAAGGTCATCAGTAAGCGCAGAATGCTGATAAGAACAGGAGCTAATGAATTTGAAACAGGTTAGATACAGTGTTGGAGAAAGGCAAACAAGTTTTATTTTGTGTATTATTGATAGCCATCGGCACATAAGCTATGAAAACAAAGTTAGGACTATGCTTGTTTGGTCCTCTTTACACGACATATAGATACTGACAAAATGATCGGCAAAAATCAAAGAAACCCCAACAAGAATGAGGAATGCTCAGAGTCACTGAGAATGACAACTGGCTGTAAAAGTTTAGCTGAGTTGAAGATGACCAGTCAAATGGCCTCATCTGGCCTTCAGAAACACCCAGGCTCAGGTTTCTAAGAGAGGCTGAAGGGGCCGAGGAAGCTGGATGTTTTCCTCACCTATGAGACCATAACTCTTTGTAGGCCAGAACCTCTGTCACAGCAGCTTGCCTTGGAAGGAGGTCCCAATCGCCTTCTAAATCCGTTTTTTCATTGACAGCATCTATTAACATTCCTGCCCAACCTGGCAGGGGGAGTGAATGAAGGTTAAGTGGGGTGAGAAGAGACTTTGGTCAGAAACAGAGGTTTGAGGGAGAAGAGCATAACAGAGGGTGGAAAGCTAAGTAAAGAGAATAATTTTGGGTGGGTGGGTGGGTTTGTGGGATGGGCATGGGGGGTTACAGAGCAAATACACATACAACTGTTGCTAAGATTTCCCCCCAAAAAAGATAAAAGCAGATATATATATATATATATATATATATAAAAAAAGGGAATAAGGTCAATTATGCTTTTCACTTGTCCCCCCCCCCCCCCCCCCCCCCCCCCCCAAAATCACGTTGTTTGTTGGAGGAGTATCCCAATCCCTGCCGCCCTGGGTCAGCAGTAGACAACAGAGTGAGCATGTTGACATAGACCAGGACACTGAACATTCATTCCCACTCACTGCTATTGGTTTGGAATAAACAATGTAAGTACTGAATATGAACCATTGAACTTTAAGAACATGATTGCCCAACAATGATGTCATCCATGCAGTCACACTCAAGTCAAGATCATCTCTCATGGGTAAATAGTTTCATGGGTGTCACTCCAGGTTACATACTTTTCAATAAAAATAGGGTAGCATTTTTGATACGATTGGGGTTGTGTGCTAGGTTATATATCAAGTTTGTGGTTTTTCCTAAATAAAAGTCTTACTTATGAAGAAAGTCAAATAACCATGCATATTTTTCTAATGTCGTGAAACTTATCTTCAATTCAAGTGCCCCTTGAAAAAATCCATGTTGATTAAAAAAGATGTTGAAAACTTTTTTTCCTGCTCCAAATTACTGTTCATTTATTCACCTCTGAAAATCAACTATTGGTCAGCATCTAGTTAATATGTAACTTTTGTCAAAGGATTTAAGTAGGCAGCATGTATATTTGACAATATGAGCCTCAAACTTTGAGTTTGTGCCTATGTGAGAATAGAAGGCTGTTCCAAATTTGTTTGAAAATTCTGAAACCATTTGATTATACCCTTAGAAGTGTACAGCATTATAATAACAGGAGCATTATGAACCTCTGAAAGTTTGGCTTGGCTTTCGCCAAAACTTCATCACCCTTGCCTCTAATTTCATAAAAAGTAAAACATCGTTTCTTTTCACTGCAGATGAGAAAGCCAAATAAAATTATTTCAATTTTTGAGTGCATTCATAGAGTGCAACCTAATCCAGCTTTTCATGTTAACTGGACAGCCAAACAATTAGAATCCTTATCCTCATAATTATTATGCTAAGTGGTAAATGCAGGGCACAAAGGAGCATGCACATGCGCGCATGCACGCACACACACACACACACACACACACATACACACATACACACACACACACACACACACACAAACATGACAGGTGAGAATTGAGACTGATGGAGACAGTGAAAACAGATGAAGTGAAGGTTACTTTTTGCTTGAGTTGACAGTAACTGAGTAAAAATTAGAAAAGCAACATCAGTATTTTAAGATCCAAAACAATACCTATTTTTCTAAATATTCTATATACATACACATACTCACACACACACACACACACACATTATATATATATATATATATATATATATATATATATATATATATATATATATATATATATATATATATATATAAAATTGTGTTTCCACACAATTTCCAATGAGATATTAGAGAGTGTGTAGAGAGTTTCTAAAAGAAGAAGTACTACAGAATTCTTCTTAGGCAGACCGACTGCTGCCTTTTTTAGGGGATAAATATGTGACAGTGGAGTGACGACTGTACAAAGCCATTTTTAGCCTCTCCGTCACTGGGATAAATCACAGTGGCTTTGGATGATAGAAAGAAATACAGTGCACTTTGAACAGCAGAGGGTCGCTGGGATGCAGCAATCAAAGCTTTGCATAACCTCTAAGAAATGTTTGATCCTTTAACTGTGCTCTTTGTTAGCTCCAGCAGTGCTTCTGAACATTAGCCAACTCTGAAAAAAGGCCAAAGACCTTGTAATTGACAAAATTTAGAGCCTGATGCGTATAAATCAGTGTGTGTAAGAATAAGCCAGTTATAGGAGAAGTTTACTCGACCCCCTCTTGGATCTGGTCCTACTGGCTGTTTCTGTTATGACTTTGCCATGCATATTTTCAACAGAGACAAACCTCTTTAACTGCCACCATTATCCTGGCCAAGTCTAACAAAGCACCATCATCTTAATTAATTACATCTTAACATAGAGTTAGTCTCAAAATAAACACTTTTTTTTCACCATTTACACGAATTTTAATCTTTTTTCACCTTTTCGTCCTCACCATAGCTGCTTTATTTGACTGCACTTCACCTTTGACATTTAAAGAGCTGGGGCTGCAGTAGTACTGTGTGGTTTGGGCAACAGTGTAGCCTGGGAAAGTGTATGTAGAGGGCAGAACAAGAGAGAAGGTGAGGTGGAAGAGTGTGGGAGGACTGGGAGAAGAGACAAGGGAAGGCATGGTACGAGGGAGGAGGCATGCTGCGGCAGTTGAGCTGTGAAGAAGCTAATGGGCTCTCATCCCCTTCCCACGCCTACAGTGTGTTTTCTGATGGCCACTCAAGCAGCACGGCACATATTGGTTTGGCTACTGGAACAGAACTCCAGTGGGTTCACTTCAACACTGCTTTGCTAGGCCTATTCGGCATCTGTCTCAACTCTAGTTAGCCTGTATGAGACTTTAATACTGGCGGGACAAATTAGTATGAATCAGTAACCAACTTCTAATAATGTTTCGGAGCCGGGGGCTGACCTAACGTATCGCTGGAACAGCAAAAATGAGAGATGAAAGACAGGAAATGGCTAAAAGTCAGTCACAGATGCTGATGAGCCACCACACATTAATGTTTGCCTCTGTCAGCAAGGATGGGAAAGAGTTATAAAGGGAAATTCTCTTTTACAGGGCAGCTGATAAACCACAGCCTCTTGCATCAGACACATCAGACGCTTGCATCCCACTTGTCCCGTGTATCATGACGCATTAAAGGAAAAATAAACTAACAACATCATTAATGATGAGGAGTCTAAAGTTTTCTCACTGATTTGTTATAAAATGATCTTCACTCAATCAAAGCCTACATAATTAATTTCATTCATGTAAATGCATGTTATGTCACATTTAGAATACATCCCAATATGTAAAAAAAAAAAAAAAAAGAATGTGGAAAAACAAGTTAAGTGTTATAGCTGAGCTCTTGCTTGATTACCAAATCAAAGTACAGATGATCATCCGGCCCTCAGGCAGTCAGTATGATCATTATTGCTGCTAATGTGTGAAAATAAAACCCCAAGCCCCTGATTAGATGATCTGGGAAGGCAAATTGTTTTGATTGTGTTGTGTGATGTTTGATCTGACAGTGTGGAATGTGGCGACCTTTGATCCAGTGACAACATTCAATTAGAAAAGGTTAACTAAATTGACCTCCTCCACCCTTGTTATTTAACCCAGTGCTGGATAAAGTGTAAACAGCTTGTATGCAACACAGTGAACAAGGGATTACCACTGTCCACATTCACAAACAGTCCACAACATGCCCACAAAATGCGCACGCACGCACAAACACACTTTTTTTTCCACACAAACTATACTAGCCTGGGAAACTATAGAGTATGCATGCTTTTTCTTGCCGGATAATAAATACATTTAAAAATTTTGCAATCATACAAACATTTAAGGGATGGAATAGTTTATAAATGTTGGGTGTAGGGAGGCTCTTTAGTGGACTCGTGTCAGGATTTTCAGTGTCTCACTGACACACGTTTAAAATAAATTACACCTTTGTGGGAAATGAATGGGGGTGGATGAGAATTACATTACTCCCAGTAGCTGACAACCACTTTCCAGCTGCTGAGTAGCCAAGGGCAAAAATCTCCCCCCACCCCCTACAGAGAGGAAAAAGGAAATGCAGGGAAACATTAAATAAGATGTTACTGTTTTTTTGCCAAATATCAAAGCACTACTTTTTGGTTTCAAAAGACAAAAGTGGTCTTCCATCCTCACAGGCCTGACTTTTCTGAACCAGTTTGGTGTTTGTTCAAATGGCAATAACATTTTCCAGGTTTTAAAATATATCATGCATCAATTCAAACCAAATCTAAGTGAAATGATGAGAGAAACTGATGAACTAACATCATCTCCACTTTCACACGGTGAAAAAGGATAATTACCTCTCTCTTTCCCTTTGACCTCTCCCTTTTTAGAAGACACCTTTTAAAAGAGAAGGGCAATGACCCCGAATGACCTCTCTCGACAATCTTCAAGGCCAAATCTTCATCTCTCTCAGTCTCATTTACACACCACTGTGCTGCCACACACTGGCAGTTAACTCCAGAGAACTCGGACCACTACGTTCCCCTAAGCTGATCTTGGTTCTGGGATCAGCAGCTTAAGCCTTGTCCTTCAGTGAGTACTACTCAAGCCATCACATCTTTTAAGTTTTGTGATATGGTCTCCATTTCTGACTAGACAATATTGCATGTTTTGTGTGCACGCGTGCGTGTGCATGTGTGTGTGTGTGTGTGTGTGAGTGTGTCTGTCTGTGTTTGTATGTGATCCATCTAATGGTAAATTTCTCAGTGTACACCAAACCACCAGAAACCTGTTACCTTTTCTTGTTGTGTTCTCTTACAACAATTAAGGGCTGTGCTGACGTCAAATTTTAACGTGCAAAATGACTAAAAAGATATGATTTATCTTTAGTATTATGAATGTATTATCATTACAGACGTCTTAATGAAATAAAAATATATTTAGATATCATATCCCATTTTCTGTGAAATTCTTTGTTGTACTCTACTGCAACAACTAACTAAGGAGTCTCATCAATTGCCTTTTTTCAGCATGGCCGCAAACTCTGTCCATGTTGAGTCTGCAAGCGAATTAAAGTGAATAATTTTTGGGAAGGGTTTGAAATGACCAGTGCCAACAAGCCACATGGGAGCAGTGATATCATGTAAGAGTGGGGTTAGCCTGAGCAGCAGATCCAGCCCCAGACACACTCCAACCCAACCCCTGCTCTAGCCTCAGTATCAGCTCTTATCCCCTTGTACATTGTCTCCAATCTCTACCCCCTGCCCTTCAGCCTCACGCTCCAGCCAGGCTTTAAGCACTGTGAGAGTGGCCTAAGTAGCCCAACACTTCACAGATGAACAGCTCCAGTAATGGGCTGTGATTGACCTCTATAGCCAGCTCTGAGTGGGTTCCCTCGGGTCTAATCTCCACATTACCTGCTCTGCTTCCCACAAACTGACTGATGGACATGATGAGAGCGGCTGTCTTGAAGATTAAACAAATCAATCAGGAGGATATTTAAGCCAATACAACAACATATTTGGATCTGTGTTCATGTACTTAATAAGATCTAAAATTGAGTGGTCCCCTTTTCTTTTATTCTTATTCTACAGATTGCAAAACTCATAACATTTATGAGCAGGACTTGCAGGGAATACTTCTGCATACTTTCATTATGTCCTTCAAGTTGGTCTATCCAGTGTTCAAAAATCACATTAATTTAGATGTTGGTGAGGTCCCAGAAGCTACGAACACAGCTGGTCACATCTCGTCCAAGATTAGCTAAATAAATTGCTTCTTAAGGTCTCATATGGACGTACCATATTTTAGTACCTTTTTGTCTACTGTGGGTCTATCTGCCAGAGAAATCTCAAGCCAGCAGCTTAAACCAATCATGCTGCTGCCTGAGACAAAGCCAGACTGTTGATTTAACACTCAATGTAGCGAGAGAACACATGCACAGGAGTGAAAAAGAGGAAGATAGATGAACATATGAAAGTACAGCAGGCCTTTGAAAGATTGTAATGGAGGAGACTACCAAGGGAAATCCCTAAATTCACACCTCATCTAGGGTGCACCCCATTCAAAGGCTACAGTTTCAGAAAAGAAAGCATGTGTGGCAAGTGTTTGAATGTATGCATGCACTACCAAACCTGTGTGTATGTATGTGTGTGCATGCATGCATGTGTGCATGTGTGTGTGTGTGTGTGTAATAGTCAGATCAAAGTCAGATGGTGCTTCATTCCCACCTGCCCTCATTAGTCTTTGACTTGCCATACTCGGCGTACTGTAAGATCTCACCTGTCTCTGACACATACACACACAATCAAACACTGTATTTCTGCCCCAAATCTTTCTTTGATCTGCAGTATACCTGCATCTAAAAAAATGTGAATGTATTGGCACTAAATAGTATGGTAAAATATTTTTTTAATTTTTCAATAATAACGGTAACCGTGGGTCAAATTCTGCATTCACAACCAAGTCTTTCTTCCATCTGGCTAATATAAAACAGTAATTGAGGAGAAAACAGCTTTAATATCTATTTAGGAACTAAATATGTTTAGTATTACAGTGCCTAGGGCTCTCTCCAAGGATTAATTCCATGGAACTTTGATAATTCCTTCCAATATGTTTAAATTAAGATTAAAGATCACTTTGTTCCCCCTATTCCCACAGCTCCCATGGTTTGGTAAAGAGATCAAAACTGGAGGGCTTTATAGGGAACATCTTTAACATTTGCTCTACTCTCAGAGTGCTTGATTAAATGTAACATTTTGAGATCCCAGAGTTCTGAGAAAAGCATAAATCATTGTCTTGCAGCTGCTGGCGTGCCTAGGGAGAACACATGCTATCCCTCACTCACTCTGTCTTTTTTTGGTCTTATGATCATAAAGCCCACCCGACCCAACCAGCCCTCCTCCTCAATTGTAAGTCATTGTGGTTGAGGGTGGGGGGAAACACCTGCAGACTGCTGCTCGCCCTGAAGTTCAGCATAAACCCCAGCTCCTCACACGCCCTCTGGCCTTCTACTCCCTCACATTGGCCCAGTCCACAGCCCCCTTAGTCTTTCCCATCAATCAGCAGTGACAGGACCAAGATCAAGCCAAAACAGCCAGCCAGCCACTGTCCGTGGATCAAAATGACCAAACTCAGACCACTAAAGGTCACTGTGAATTATATGAACAAGGGGTTCTAGTCCTGGTGATCTTCATGACAAAGAATACACCAACCGAAAATGTGCCTGGTATGTCCCTGGTCATCCAGTAGTCACATATGAAACACTAACTTGTGCCCTTGTGATCCAGCCTGCCTATGTATTGCTTGTTGCAACAACTTCATGTACTTGGTGCCTTGTTTTAAACCCCCTCTGTGGTTGCCTTTCTAATTTTCTTCTTTGTTGTTTCATGTTTTCAATTAATGTCACTGTTTCTCACTATTCAGTGAATCTGATTAGAGCATATGCATGAATCATGAATGAAATGAAAAATAATTAGCTTCCCAAAAATTCTCATTGCTGGAACAATTGCACAACTAGCAGGAAAAGTATCTGATAGTTGGTGCAGGCCTTTGGCTCTATCAAAGAGGACATTTCAAAGCGGTGCTGCTTAGTTCTTCTGCATTAAAACCCATGCCTTTAATTGTTTTTAATTTATTAGAATGTTCCGTCCTCTAGTCTTTAACTGAAAACACATTAGCCTGAATATGTGGGAGTTTCTACAAGAGTGAAGGAACTCCCACCAAACACCAGCCCAAGCCACCCAACCCCAACTGATCTTCAAGTGAACTGGAATTTCTTTTTAATTCACTGGTAAACAATTAGACAGAAAACAGATGTCACTTGCCATATTTGAAAGCAACTCACGTCATTGTAAATGCAACAAACAAGCGAAAAAGATATTGTAAAGATTCAAATGAGTCAAATTTTGCTATTAAAATGCTGCTCAGTTGTTTATTATTCTCCTATTTTTTCTTCAGCACAGTGAAAATTAACGTTCCTGAAAGTGATTTGTTTGAATTAAGGTTTTAAACTGGTCATAAAAAGATATGTGGACATCACCAATGTAGACTTGCAATTAGTTTTCATAGAATGTGTGACCAAATATGCTTCATCAGAAGTACCCTCAGACACATGGGCCTTACAAAAAATAGAAAAACAAAATAGAAACATGTAAGATTTAGACAAAATGGCATTTGGAATGATTTATAAAATTCATAATTAAAGTGCTGGTCATTTCTAGTTCCTGACAAAACGCCTTCTTCCTTCAATACATATTATGGTCGCAGAATTGGGCAGACAGACCATAAAGCATGTCAGAAGCTCCAAATCAAATGTAAAATAAGACGTACTGTTAAGTTGATTATGACTCATGACATATTTTTCTCGTAGTCCTCCAGCCTATTCCTCCACTTGATATATAATGATCACACTTAAATAATTTGTTAAATGGGATCAACAGAGCCAAATGGGATAAATAAAATTTGTTTGATCCCATGGCAAAGTGTTTCAGTAATTCTGAAATGTTATAACGTTGAGCGTCTTGAGTTGGTCCAATGGGAGCAAAGGGTGCAGCTCATTTAGAGCTGTGCTGTTCCACCTTTCTACTCCGACAGAATGAAGCGTTGCATTCATCATTCTATTAACACTGCACTAACAGGCTCCCAGCCACCCTCTGGCTGACAGCATGGACATGTGGACTGGTCAAAGACTTTGATGCAAGTCTGACCCCATACAAAACACAGACGCTGGCATGCATGCGCGCACGCGCACACACACACACACACACACACACACACACACACACACACACACACACACACACACACACACACACACACGCACGCACGCACGCACGCACGCACGCACACACACACACACACAAGCATATTTCACCCGAATCACATACACAGAGAGAAAAATGTAAAAGTCTGGTGAAACTGTTACTGTCAAACAACACTGCCATCTAAGCTTTGACAGTATTGACAGGTATATTGCAGATCAAAGCAAGATTTCAGGCGGAAACACGCTGTGTGTCCGTATGTGTATTTTAGTGTGCATGCGTGTGTGTGTTGGTGCATGTGTGATTTGCAGCTGTTCTGCAGAGCTTTGTGTTGATATTAACATGAAAAGAAGCTAAATATTTAAATGAAATTTGCATTCAAAAGAATACACCAACAGAGCGAGACGTAAACATGAAAGCAACCAAGAAAATAAGATAATATTATGAAAGGGAAAAAAAGAATAGCAGTTGAGAGAAGTGTTTCAGATTTGCTGTAGACTATCTCTTCTGCTTGTGGGAATCATCCCCCCCCCCCCCCTTCACTTCCTGTTGGTCTTCTGGTTTTTGTTCAGATCAGTTTCAATATTCAAAAATACACACTGTTTTTATGAGTCACATCTTTGCTGAAATAATATGCTCACTAAATCACAGTAAAGCCTGATGCTATGCACTAAATATAAGTTCATAAAAAGAGCTTTAAATACTGTGAGGCAATAAATGCTGGAGCAACAATTTGTGGGAAATACAACATTGCTTTTACAATCTACTCTTCTGTTATTGCAACATTCAGGGAAATATATTCAGTGACTGCCCTCACATTTACTGTAACCAACTTTGAGTTGCCTATGAAATGTAAGCTTTTTAATTGCTTTACATTCAGACTTTAGGCAGTGTCTTGGCGCCATGTTTACAGTACTAGCAATAGAACAGTGATTGCCTGGTGACATTGAAACAGCATAGAATTTCTAGTCAGGAATGACCTCTCAAACCTGCCATCACTAAACCTTTCTTATCTTCTTACTTAACCACAGATTAAGCTACAATTGCATCTCCTTCCCACACTCCTAAACCACCTGAGACCAGCTCTCGCTCCATCTCCATACTGACATATTTAAGGGCAAGATGTCTGATTCAGGATCCGGTTCGCGGGTTTCAGAAAGTCAAGGCCACAGGTGGAATCTCAGCCGCCCAACATTAAAAGTTATGTACAGCTCTGACTCTGAAGGAAACTCAGAAGACAAACTGCAGGTGTATTATTTTACACTGTCACACCAAGTTTCTCTTGAGTTTGTCTGCATTTGTTTGTGGAGCAGCCCAGAGTGTCTGTCCTTCAAGGGACCAGAGCCCACTGAGATCCATGACATACGAGTCATTCACATTTAACTACAATGTTTTTGTTTTTTTTTCTCTGAGCAGAGCTAGGAAAAAAATGGTTGAAGTGTCAGGAGGGGAGGAGATTTTAATGATGACATACTTATTTCATGGTCTCATTCACAGAGTACAGAGTTTCAGGAACAGTTTCAGTTTGATAGAAAACTTGTAACCAAATTGAAATGATGTGAACACTCCTCTGTTAATACATAAACACATGAAGCTGGAAATATCCAACTTAGTAAATCAAACACTACTGTAAAATGCTTTGGACCACAGATTGCATTACAGGAAATAATGAATAAGAGTCCACACTGTATACACAACAGTTCCCCTGTTGCACACAAGCGTACACTCACACACACTGGCACAAAAAACAAAAATATATTATTTGGCTCAATGCATGCCTGACATCAGTGGAGCCTTCAACAAAAATAGTAGTTTTCTCTGGCTAACAAATTCAACCCAGCAGTGTTAGAGATAAACTACTGTTCAAAGATCTTATGGGAAGAGATACCATGCTGCCAACACCATCTTAAAAGTACTGAAGCAGGAAAAAACTTTTCAGGTTCACTGAAGAAATAACTCAGAGGGGCAAAGCGAGACATTTTGAGAGGAAGGAAAATATGACAATCAGAACAAACCAAGATATTAGATTACCAATAATGGAGATGGAATACTGACTACCAAGCCTAACCAAACAACGCAAACATGACCGGAAAAATTGCACATTCACAAAAATGCTATAATATTAAAATAGATGTGGGAAGTGGGAATGTGATTTATAATTTAAGAAATATATAAGTGGAGAAGCGAGGAGAAATTGTCGTGCAACAGCTCTTTACCTGAGTTCCTGCAATCGTCTCCTTGCTGAGGGACCTGAACAGAAAACGCCAACAGGTCAGGAGCCAGCAGAGATTCAGGCTTGCGGATCTCATTAAGCCATCGAGTCATATGAAGTTCTCTGGTGTCAGATGGACCCTGGATCAGAGGAACCAGCCTCTCCTTCACCCCTTCCCCTGAACCTGAGGGACATCAGTTAAAGTGTTGATTTTAAGTCACTGAAATTGCCATATTTGGTTTTTTTTTAAGGAAAGTTCACAGAAAATAACATCTCAAAGAAGCAAACTCAAGGTACAACTGACCAACAGCAACATATGTTGGAATTGTGCAATTAATTACTGACAAAAACAGTTCTATTCCAGTTTCACCATAATATATGCTCAACTTGTAGTTTATAATGTTATAATTCCCCAAGAGATGCTGAATTTGAACTCAGAACATTCTGCTTATATTTATATAACACGACTATACTATTAAATACTTTGTATTTCTATATCAACAGCTGCAGTCGATCCTATGGTCTTCTTGACATCATATGTGCAGTTTGACCTTTGAACTTGAGCTCCAATGACATCCTTGTCATCAAAGAAATGGCCAAATGACAATGCCCCAAGAGAAAAGAGCAACTTAATCACACAGCTGGAAGGAAATCAAGATTTGAAGAGAGGGAGAGAATGCTTCGAAAGGGAATGTGTAAAAGAATAAGTTGAAGAAAGTAAAAGACGAGTCTAGTCGGTCTCTCCCTCCTACACAGGCAGTAAAGTTTTAACAGGGCACAGCTGCACACACCTGGGGTCCTGGCACACACTTTTACAGCTCCTAGGGTTCCTGAGGCGCATTTCACCATCGCACGGCTACAGAACTTCAGCTCAAGATTTTGGACTGAGCCCTCAAGAGTCGGTGACGGGCCTGGAGATTTCACACCTAATAAAAACAAAAGAGAGCAAGAGAGAGAGAGAGTGGGAGAGCGAGAGAGAGAGAGAGAGAAAATGAAGTGTAGTCTGAAAGGTTTAAATACGGCTGCCGTGGCTTCATTAAACACTTGATTGGCCTTTAATTGTTCTCGACCCCTTTTTTTCCCAAATTTGTGGGGAGGCAGGTGTTGTAAAAGCAGAGGTTAGGCGAACACAACATCTAAGCTTTGACAAGTATTCAGGTGATGGATTCTGATTCCAAGATTGAACAAATGTTGTGATCCTTGTAATATGAAAACTACAAAAAAAAAAAAATTTAAATGCTTAAAAAAGTGGCTAAGTCTACCTGAAATACATTTGAACACTCCCTGAATGTTAAAACACAGATCTCTCATTTTACTGTTAAGAACAAAGATACAGGTTCATCAGAACAAGACTAATTTGCTTCGCTGCTCATATAGGGTTATTTACATCTATTACTACACGCTTACAGGGTTTGAAGACTGCTAAAGTGGATGGAATTTTTATATCATCATATGTACTTTTCTCTGGATTAGGAAGATTGGTCTGAAGATATTCATGTTCAAGGGATGAGCTTTGGAATACTAGTTGTGTAAAAAGCATCCTGAAAAAATCAAGCGTGATAAAAACCTTAAATTGTTAAGTAATTCTTCTGTCCCAGAAACAAGATCTCTGTAAATCTACAGATTTGAATGACTTCTCAGTTAAATAACTTGGACTATGAGTATGAATAATAGGCCAATATAAAGGATATATCTTTCCAAAACAATATCCAATAAAGTCACTCCTGTATCCAGCTTAGTGTCAACTACAACTCACTGAACACTAGTATTACATCACAGGAGCCTCAAGTGCTCTTCACTCTATGATTATTTCTCCTAATAGCAGCCTAGTGTGGAAGAACCTTCTGTCTGCCATCTTTCCAAAATGAAACGATTTGCTCTGTGGTAAGGAGAGGGGGGGATTACATACTGGCCATTATGATATGTCAATGTTATTTCTATGGTGAGAGGCAATTTCTAACAGGAGGAGGGAGAAATGGCAAGAAGATATTATGGAGTTTAGGGAGTTATGTGCCAAACCGCCTGTTGAGAGAAGAGAGGAGGATTCATTCATCACATGCACATTCTTCCAGAAAGCTGGAGCTGTCTGACAGAATCACACTGAATTCTTACATCACCTGTTCTGATAAGGTTTACTTCTTATAGTAATTTCTCACCTACAGTGTTAACACTATTTCAACAAAAACAGCAAATCTTGGACTAAATTTGTAGTTCAGAGGGGGCTCTTCTGTCATATTCTGGCAAAAGAGAAACCAGATGATGGACAAGTCAGAAAAGTACAAACATGTAAAACTGTTTCCTTGTTACTCAGGACTTACAGCCTACTGGTAAGTGAGAAGGTTGTTTAAATCGGCACAGATGAGCTGAACAACCTACCAGAGAGGCTATGAAAGCTCCTCAGGTCATTATTTGACAAAGGCGTTAAATCGTCAAAAAATGACACCAGGCTATATCTTTGCCTTTTTTTCTTCCACTTCTTATCGTCCATCATTATTCTTCCACCTGTTCTAGCTAGTCTCTCACACTGCTCTCCCTTGATACCTCTCCACTCCACTCCATTCTTCAAATTAGTGAAAAATCTGGATACAGGGAAATCCAGTAAATTTGGTCTTGCGAAAATAACACTTACACAGTTAAATTCAACACTATTCCACAGTGCATTCAGTCCTCATCAAAATTGGTGTTTAAATGTCCAGTGTTGAAAGTTGAGCAAATGTGTTTTTGTATATCTTAAATGTGCATTATGTACCCTGCTTTCACATGTAGTATGATTGTTTTGTATGATTGTTGGATGGAGTTTAACCCAATGAGCTACTATTACAAGAAAGGTCAAAATGCAAAAGAGCAGGCAAAGTCAATAAGGGAACAATTCAGGTAGACACATTTACAGCGCATTTAACCAAGTGAATTACTGGCAATTGCTAAAATCCTTAACCACTGACTTCCCTCCTCTCCCTCTTGCAGACAAATTACCCAGCGACCTCTGCACCTGCAGTATGAGAGGCCCTCTGTATCACCACATGGAAGATGGGAACGTTAATAACCCTCCCTCTGTCTCCCTGCTTACCGCTCAATATACCTGCAGGTCAAACAGAGAAGGATTGCCTGGTTTATATGGTACATATATCACATATAATATGAATAACTTCATAGCAAAAACCAACCAA
>NC_141330.1:24328824-24336324 GCF_037954235.1 Aulostomus chinensis
CACTATCACCAGATACGAATGGGCAGATTGACAGACAGGCAAACACAGGCAGAAAAGGAAAGAGGACTTCAATTACCAAAATCTCAGAGTCTGGTAACAGCAGGAAAAAGAGGTAGACACAAATAAGAAGGGTAGTCGAGAGCAGCCAGCTGAGCCATTAAGTGTTGATGCAGAAACAATAACTGTCTCTCATAAGTCAGGAGGGGCTGAAGTAGAAGCAGTAAGTAGGAGCAGGAGGTCTACTGGCATCCTGCCTAGCACTGACATGCAGCAAAAGTACAGACAGCCAGATGAGAGCAGGTCTGGCATTGGGCAAAGACAAGTTTGCAGGGGAGACCATCACTTTTAACCAAATTCCTTACTCTTTGAATCATACTTTCAAAACCATAAAAATAATTTTAAAATGCACTAAATGTTTATAATTTTTTGCACTGAAGAAATACTGTATGATTTTTCCACAGGAAAAAATGTCAGTTACGCTTCTTGCAGTGAGAAAACTAATCCAAGGTGTGGAGCAGGCTGAAACAACTGAATAAATGACAACAATTATATTTACTTTCCTAACAGGTAGTGTGGATTCTGTCATTTAGAGGAAAATGTTACTTGTTGTACTCAGGAAAAGCATTTTACATTTCCAGTTGCTACAAAAGCGAAATGCAAGAGGCCCAAATGCCAGAGTTCTGATTTTAATGAAAAAGTTCAATCAGCAGTCCATATGTCTGCTAACGTCAATCCCAGTGTTTCAGTGCTGACTGGCTGGTCTGACTGAAAAATGCAAATTATTATATATAATCACACACAAAAGATTATGAATGGTGGTGTGTGTAAGTGATAAAAAGTGATATAAAGACAGTGATGGGGTTTAAGTGCTGGTGGTAGCGGAGGTCCATGGTCTAATTTTCATGATTTCCATCCCCTCCAGGTGCTGCCTGCTTTTCTGTCTGCCCACTAAAGCAGTGACATATGTTCTCAGCTCATTCAAACCGTGGTTCTCTCAGCCACTGAATTACCACAATTAAGGAGTCTTCATGCGGAAGCAATTTGGCCAACACTAATGGGCCTCGGCAGTGGGGTTTGGAAGACAGTGAAAGAGGGGGAAAAGAGGGGAAAAATAGTAGGACATGCAGAGCAAAACTAAGGGAAAGAGTTATAGTACCAGAGAGACAGATGGGAGAGTAAGAGAAAAGGGGAGCGACAGATGTGTGAGAAGCGATAGAGAAACATGTGCTGTGACAGAGAGGATTCCCGCATTGCCACTTGTAAGGAGACGATTAGCCGGTGGTGAGATAGGCCATTAAAACATAGTTCTGGATGAGAGAGCCTGCCTCTCAATCTCCCATATCCCAAGCCTAATGCTGCCCTGACAAATTTGGTTAGCATAAGAAACAGGGGCATTCTGGCTTTGAAGTAGCAGCCAGGATGGAATTCCAGTGTGGCTCAACCATGAGAGATGCTCAAAACTACAGACCGCAGCTAATGACGCTAAACCAGACCCTCCGTCACTAAAATGTTACTCTGGATTACTGTTCGCTCTCCCTCTAGCGAGATCTCTGACTTTATAACTCATGCTAGCACTTTTCACATGGTTTCTGCCCCTCTCCTCTATGAGCGTGGAAGAGAGTAGAAGAGAAACCCAGTAGATCTCTCTTGTTTATCAATAATCCGCAGAGATCAATGTTTATGTCTCAGCTTTGCAGAGGCTGACTGTGTCTGTGTGTGGTGGTAGCCAAGACGTGACTGGGGTTTTGGTGCTGCTGAGGCACTTCAATGGGAGTTATCATGGAAATTTACAGCCTTGTGACATGGAGCTTTGTGCTTGGTCGGCACTAGTCGCTACCCTTAGATGGGTCGGTTGGTTCACAGCAGGGAAACAGCTCTGCAGACACTACCAGATGACATAAATACAAACAGATTTATTTGAGTCTGTCATGGATTCTGTACCAATACCAGTCAGAACAGTTGATTGTGGGTGCTTCAAAGCAAATTTTACTTACAGTGCATTTTGTTTCATGTCTCATCAACCCCCTTGTTTTGAGTACTCAGTTTCAATTATTTACAAGGGAATGAAGGTGAAGTTTTTTTATTGTTAAATTATGGCTTTATTGTATGCTTAGCATATCAAAATAATCCTTGGTTGATTTTTGCCTACTTTGACGTCTCTTCCTAGGTCGTACTATCCCCCCCCTCCGCCCTCTCCACCTCCCTTGGGGTGGCAGCGCCTGTTGGCTGCAGCCTGCCCCGCCCGGGCTTTGTGGCGCGGCCCTGCTGCGACGCCTCACTCTCACTTGCCTCCATTGGGTCAACGGACTGCTCAAGTTTAGCGTACATACACAACAAATGTATATGTGCTGTTGTTAAATTTCTGAAGTGTACCATTATTACTTTCAATCTGTAATAATTGTGTCGGCTTGTGATAGTTGTACCAGGCTTTGAGTTGTGTAATTAATTGCCCCTCGGGGATAAATAAAGTCATCTGAAACTGAATCTGAATCTGAATCTGAAAGCAGTCTGACAAATTTTGGGGTCTACAAGTACAATATTTACTACAGCTGTCTTTACCACAACAGGTCATTCTTTCAATTTATTTCACTGGGCAGAGGTTTTGACACCAGATGCCCCTGCTGACATAACCCTCCCTCTTTATCCAGGCTGAGGAGGTGCACGAATGCTTGTGCATCACCTGTGACTGTGGGGTTTGGCTTCTTGAGGACACTTTGTCATGGTCACTATGGGATTTGAAAATTGACAAAGCCACACTTCAATTACTAGATGGCCACTCTACGTCCAAGCCATGCTGTCCCATTAGTTGTTTTTTTTTTTTTTTATCAAAGTAACATTTCATAAATGGTAGCTCAGAGTGGTTTTCACATAACATTCAGGCTATACCCCCCTTGGGATATGAGTTACATTGCAAATCTGAATGAGAATAGCATGAACTTGCATTTGATGCAGCATACACAAGAGCCATACTGAACTACACATGACTAGACAGGTTCTTAAAAGTATGTAAAAGTAGTATTTTATGATTTGTGTTTTGCAGAGAAATGCCATTACATCCATAACTTATTCATTTCAGAGTGTGACAATAAAAAGTTTCACTTGAAACCCAGGCTTCTATAAACTCTACTGGGATCATCCATGTTGTCCAACATGCCTAGGATCACATCTTATTTACCATGACTCTAAAGTGGGCTACTGTTAAAAGCAACAACAGAGAGCAGGTCTTTGGCACATTCTAAGTCTGATTTCTTTTAAATATCAACTTTTAACAAGCATTTGTGGATGATGTGTGCAAAGGGATTGATGAATGGAGAACTGTAAACTGATGTCTACTGATAAATGTCTGACAACCGTGAGGGAGCGATGTGTGTTACATGTGTGTGAAAAAGTAAAGGGCTTATTTGGTTGACTTGAGATACTGTTTGATGGCAGGGCAAACCTCAGGCACTTGATTTTCCTCTGATCTCATTGAACATATAAATATCCATGTAATTCCAAGGGAGATTGTGGTACAAAGCAAACTCGACAAACTTCTGTTTTGCATCGATTTCATTGGCTTATTAGCTCTGGACTAACGTGAGTGACAGAGAAAGAACAGAGAGATTCAGGAAGACAAAAGGAAAAAGAGGAAGGCCCAAGTCTGGATTGACTTAAAACATCATCACAATCTGCCAGGAATGGAGCAAGGCCGTCTGTGGCTCATTGAATTTTCCATTGACAAGAACCGTCTCAAGTTCCATTCAAGATTTATTTATCGGTTCTCTGATGCTGACACAACGCGTTTTTAATGTCAGAAATAAGGTTGCGTATGGATGAAAAAAAAAACCCTTTCTTTCCTTTCCCTCCTGCTTTCTTCCAGTCCTGATGTCAATCCATGAAGCAGACTAGTAGACAGGCAGAAATTTCTCTCAAACCAATATGTTAACTCTTCAAAGAAAAATGAATGCTTGAGTGAGGGGCTAGGCCTCGCTGAAACAGACATCTCAGGGTTTTCATTAAGCTTCCCATCTTTTTCACTGACATTTGTGACAACCACAGACTGTGAAAAAGGCCTTTTGTCCTTCTGTCTTTCACTTTTATTGTGGAACAAGGAAAAAAAAACTATCAAAATAATAAGTGTATGGATAATAAGTGTATGGATAATTACATAACAGGGTAAAACTGATTGCTCCTTTTGGGGTTTTTTGATGAATAGATTGGAAACATTAATGCTCTGGCTAAAAGATTTCAGACAAAAGTTGCACAGGAAAACAATTAAAAACAGAGTAAATGCAACCTCCAGTGTTCAGTTTCATAACCGGTGTTATGTTATCAACATCAACATTCCGGCTGAACAAGAGAAACACCTCGCAGGGGAAGGGGATAGAGAAAAGATAGACTGTATGCTCTAATACGAGACAATGTAAAATGCAAAACATACATGCGATCAGGTTACAGATGTGATAGAGTAATAACACAGAGCTATTACCAACACTGATTGGGCAGCAGCGTCACAGGGGGATTTGCGTCAGTCCCATACTCCTGAAGGCAGTTAGATCACAGGGATGTGAACTGCTGGCCATGACAGCAGCCGCCTTTTTCATGCAGTGCAAAAATGCGTAAAAACTGTTGTTGACAAGGTCGTCAAAGAGACTACTTTTGTTTCCAAGCAATGGGTATTTTCAGAAAAGTATAAATAAGTCTCCCTGACATCACCTTGATCAGTCGTACATATTCTTTTAAGAGACATGTCACTATTTTCTCCAGACTAAAGCATCCCAATCATTTTGCGTGTGTGTGTGTGCGTGTGTGTGTGTGTGTGTGTGTGTGTGCGTGCGTGCGTCTGTGTGAGTTGGGTTATGGGGGAATACTGTGATGATTGAGAACAAATATTGGACTGTTATAGGGGTATACAATCACATACCTCTTAAATGTTGTGTCATAGTTAACTGGACAGTTTCAGTTTACATTAAAATGTTTCACCCCTCATCCAAAAGGCTTCTTTCAGTTCTGAACTGAGCCTCCAAAACTGAAGAGGAGATGAAACGCGTTCAAATAAACTGAAATAGTCCGGTTGCCTATGTCACAGCATATAAGAGGTATCACAACCTGGATGACTGAGAACCTTCACAGACACTCAATGTATTACAGCATTATTGCGGTCCCTGTATTAAATTGGACATTATATTGTGAATTCATAAAGGATTTGTTCAAGATGAAGGTTTCTGGCATCTGTGCAGACATCTTTAGATGTGTGTGCATGTGTGTTAAACTTGATACTCTATCAGATGCCAAAGCTGGGTTTAATAAAGGTAGAGCCAGAGAACCAATGGCAGTTTGTGTTTCTGGGCAGTAAATATATTTTCAGTCTCTTTATTTCCTTCTTTCTGCCACTTTTCCCATTAAACTTGATTTTCCTTCTCTTTATCATTTTTCATTCTGCTCATTACATTGCTCATTCTCTCTCTTCCTCAGTACTTTTCTCCCTATATTTGTCATGCTGAAGCTATGTCACAGCTCGTATATTACCCTGCAATCATCTGGTGACCACCACCAACCAACTTCTACCACACACCCCTCCTCCTGTCCCATAGTCCAGACCTCCACCAAGCTCTGCTGCCAGAAACCACCTATGGTAACTACATCAGAGCTGGATTCATCACTGGTGCAAATGCCAATTTTATGCTGATCTAAATTAGTATTTCAAACTTGAGCCTTTTGTATGTCAGTTGAACAGGAAACCAAGTGCAGGGATCAAAATGATCCCCATGCAAATGAAGGAGATAACTGACTAAATTCAGAGGGAGCATTGCTAATACGTAACATTGCAATCTTCATTTTCAGTCATCAGTCAATGTAGAGAAAAATACCTTTGTTGCAGCCCATTAAATGTTGGGCACACAACAAAATGACGCCTGTGAGTACCAGTTAATAAAAAAATGTAATTTCAATGTAGAACTCATTATTGTGTGAAATGTGCAGCAAAAAACCCTGTAGAAATATAAAGAATAATTCTGGGTGCAATTAATAACAAATTCAAATACAGGAAAAAACTAATGATAGACATACAAAGTTTGCATTAATCATGACAATGAACGGTGATGGTTAATTCACTGACATCCAGCTGAGCTTTTCAAAAGATGTAACATTCATGTAAAAACTTGGCTGAGCATTGAATGACAGGGTGCAACTATGAAACACTGATCACTTCTCGGTTTTTGGCACTGGTTCATATAATTTGAATCCCCCATCATTTTCTTGCTTGTTTTGTGCATGTCTTTTTTGGACAAAAGTAAATAGAGAATACAAATTTGAAGTGAAGTTCCAGATAGTGAAGACCCAAATATTAGTTGTGAAGATGCATTAACACCGAAAGATTAACTTGTATCCTGAGATTATGCTTTCCCAATACTGCAATTCAGACACAATCTTAAACTGTTGTTATGTACCACCTCGTCTGGCGGGAGCTTTGGGCAGGAGAGGGCTACGGCCCCAAAGTTTATCACACACTCTTCTTGTAGTTGTCAGACATGAATCCAAAGGGTTTCAGTCTGAAGCAGTCTTCTCTGCTGCAAGAACCCACTCAGTGACTCAGATGTTTCTAACCATTCTCTCAGATTGTGGATGCACTGCTCCAAGTGAAAACTCAAAGTATACCTAGTGTGTAATATATCTGCTTGTATGAGTGTATCAGTGGCTCCAGCTACCACTCCTGTAATATTACCCTCCATAAGATGTGCCCCAAAGCAGTCTCCGCGGTTAGGGGCTTCGGCCCTGCCTCTTACAGTTAGCAACTTGAACAGTGATAAAGAGTCCTTGCCACTCTACCCAAAGCTTGCATTCAGTGCTATATCAAGATCATTCAATCCTACAGGGTATCAAACCATGGCTGTCTTTTATGATGCATGTTTCATTTGTTGAAAATATGTCACCGCCAATGATGGAGATGTTGTTTTTACCATACAGGGTTTAACAACTGGAAAGAAGCACTCAGGCCTGAAAGAGGTTACAAAGGCATGCATCCAGCCAAAGACATGTATAGGCTGCGACCACCTGGTCTGAGCACACAAACAACAAACTGATGTTGCAGATTGATGGATGAATTGATAGATAAAAAGTGGCCCTGCCTGTGCACAGCACAGGGAGAGCTCCCACAAATGCATTTAGACTCAGAGGCAGTGTATGGGAGGTCACTGTGGTCAGCGTGTCGCTGAATCTGAGGTTAACAGTGGCGAGAAGCCATGGCAGGCAGCAATTACAGGCTCCGTTCTGCTTCTGCTACTTCTATGGCTGCTACTGCAAACCACTAAAGTATCAACAAAGAAAAAAATGTAATACTAGCTGACCACTGATGATCACATATGAACAGGACAAAAGGTTTTATGTATACAGGATTAAAGGAGGAACAATGATGTGATAGGGGACCTTGTCTGTCAGAAAAAATAAGAAGATGAGCAAGACAAAAAAAACAATACTAAGAAAAGTTTAAAAAATTCAGAAGAAGTATCAAGCAAATATGTG